>NW_026453249.1:0-207500 GCF_025200985.1 Drosophila gunungcola
TGTCAATATATTTCGGTTGCTCTTCGGCAACCGTATTTAGGACAACTATAAATAATTACAACGATTTTAATATTTTTAACAAACAGAAAACAATTTACATTTGACATACATTTAATTTACACGTCTGCGTCCGGTGACGTGGAGTTGTTAACTTATTTTTTCTTTCCCTAGTAACTGAGCGCAATTGTCAGTGTCCGTTGTGTAGTTCATTCGTATGTCTGTAGGTGTTTTTATGATATGTAGCATTTCTAAGAAATATCGTTTGGCATAGTGTTGTTCTTGTGATAAAATACTCGCCTCTTCACATCATTCGTCATTGTAAACAGTTCAGCAAGATAGACCTCAAGGATGCCTATCTCCAGATGGAATTAGATGAGGCTTCGAAGGAAATCATGGTGGTAAACACACCACTGGGCCTATTTCAATATCAGCGTCTTCCTTACATGATTGCAAGCGCACCAGCCATCTTCCAAAAATACCTCGAGCAACTTATGACTTAGATGACATCATCATCTCAGCACCTACAAGCGAGGAACATCTGAACCGAATCGACCGAGTTCTCAGCTCTCTTCAAGAGAACGGCATCAGATGCAAAAGGCAAAAATGCTTCTTTTTCAAGGACGAAATAGAATATTTTGGGCGAAGAATCAGCGCAAACGGCATTCTCCCAGACAACATAGACTCGGGGTAGTCCTTTAACATCTTCAGCCAGATGGCGGAGAGAGACCCATTGTTTTCGCATCTTAAACGCTCGACAAGTATCAGGTTAAATACAGCCAAATCGAAAAGGAAGGACTTTCCGTAATATATGGAGTAACGCGTTTTCACCAATACCTTTAATGCAGAAAGTTGATCCTGATCACAGACCACAAGCCATTTGTTACCATTTTTAATCCAGGCAAGCATCTCCCGTTGATGACGTCAAACCGGCTACAACTTTGGGCTATTATTCTCATGGCCTACAATTTCGATATCCAGTATCGATCCACATCTGCTCATGGTAACGCAGATGCTCTTTCACGCCTTCCAGTGGGTACAGATCCAGACTTCGACAAAGAAGAGGAAGCTTGCCTCACTGTAGTCGAAGTGTCACCACCGATAAATTCCGAGCTCATTCGCAACCACATGGACAAAGACAAAGTTCTCAAGCAGGTCCTGCAGAACGTATCTGTGGGATGGCCAGAAAAACTCCAGCCATGCAACGAAGCCCTTTTGCCTTACTTTAACCGAAAGTTTGCTCTCACAATCAACAAACAATTGCTTTGCTTACACAAAGCAGCAAATCGTATTATAATTCCAGCCGGTCTACGTGCTCATATCTTAAAACTCTTACATGAAGGACATTGGGGCATGGTTCGAATGAAGCAGTTGGCAAGACAACATGTTAGGTGGCCTACCATAGAGGATGACATTAGAAGCCTTGCCCAGTCTTGCAGCATCTGCAAGTGCAACAATCCTGCACCACCAAGAGAGTACCAAAGTTGGCCAGCAGCAACAACAGCATGGGAGCGAATTCATATCGACTTCGCCGGTTCAATCTTTGACGCTATGTGGCTCATATGCGTAGACGCGTACTCACAGTTCCCATTTGTCATCCAAATGTCGTCTACAACAAGCGCCAACACGATCGCTGCACTGTCTTCCATTTTCGCCATCGAAGGATACCCGAAAACCATGGTTAGCGACAACGGTCCTCAGCTTACAGCTGACGCCTTCGAAGAATTCTGCAAACTGCACGGTATAACGTATATTACCACAGCACCGTTTCATCCAGCATCTAAAGGATTAGCAGAGCGATTTTTACAGTCGTTGAAATTCGCAGTCAAGAAGAACCTCAAAGACGGTATACCACTTAGGGTAGCTGTAACAAAATATCTTTCTTCTTACAAGCTCACTCCAAACGCCCAAGGTAAAACTCCTGCAGATTTAATCCACGGTCAACCAGTCCGCACCGTGCTTAGTCAACTTTTCGAGCAGCCTGTCAAAGCTAAACCGATCACAAAGTACATCCCTAATCAAATGGTATACGCTCGAAACTCTTCAAGGGGAGAAAAGTGGATTAAAGGCATTATCGACCGTCCAGTTGGAAAAATGCTTTTTATGGTTCGCACGTCAAATAGCTACATCAAGCCCATTTCAACCAGCTGAAACCGAAGTTGTCAGCAAACAACTCAATCGAGAGACCTTCAGAGATTTGGTGGGTTCCTGAACTGCCTAAGCCATCTTTCAATCAAGAAATACAGCAACAAGATCGACCGCCAACTCCGCCAGTTGTTCAGCAACCTGATCCTGTTCCTGTTTCTCGTCCTCCTGAACGCGCAGCAGAGCCTACCCAGCAGCCGAGGCAGAAACAATCTACACGACGTCTTTCCGGCATACCAGTACGCCAAAGCAGCCATTTTCGCCAAGAATTCGATCGTTTTAAGCCAAAGGACTTCAGAAAATCTGAATAGTTCTTAATTAAAGGAGGAGATGTGTTATGTATAAGCAAAATGTATTCTCGCTTCTTCGCACATCCAAAACTATTCTGTATTCTTTCGTTCTATAAGCACACACATGTATACACAAACACGTTACTTTTGTTCATTCTCTCGCAGATCTCTGAATAAAGTCAGTCAGTACCGAGCACTCACCGAGAACGCTTCTGCCCAAACACAACACCAACCATTACTGAAAATCAAGCTGGGCGCAGCGAGAGTGGTAAACTCGCTTAAAATCTTGAAACATGTTGTCCACCTCAACGAGCTGGCACAAGAGGATTTTCCAAAACCATAAGTAATCGACCAAATGAACGTGAATACTCGGAATAAAAACCACTCTTCATCAGAAAATAGCACAGGCTTGCCAAAAACTAAATACCCTATTCCCTTACAATGGTAAAATAAGGAATAAAAGAGGAATAATTAAGGGGTAAGGGAACATAGTAAAAATAATTTTCGGCTATATGGACACCGATTACGAAGCTAAAATAAATAGCAATTTGGATTTTTTGCAAAAAGATTCTGAACTAAATACAATTTTTCAAAACGAAAAACATATTAGATTCAAAAAATTACGAAACATATTAATAGGGAACAAGAAACCATCAATAACTTTATAAACACATATCAGAACAAGATTTTTTTTCTACTCTGACCTTGTTACCAAGCGCACGATCCTCTCTACAGCAATTTAGCTGTTTGACTATCACGATAGTTGATAGTTCAAACCAAACTGGGACAAGTTTGTCCGTTTTGTTTACAAACCAATCAGCTGTTTTTTTGTTGTCTGTTACAATTTTGCTCCGTTTCATCTGCAGTCTCGCTAGTTTCCTTATTTGTCTCATCTTGGTTGTTTTTGTTAGTTATTGGCACTGTTCTGCTCGCTCTCCATAAATGATGTGAAGTCATTCGGGTCTAGTTGTTTTTGTAACACCGCTCTCTTATCCTCTCTCTTTTTGATCAGTCTTTTTTGTACATGATGTTTATGTTTGATTAGCAAGCTTAATATTTTTATATGGTAGTAATGTACACACATTACACATTTGTCCAGTAATTTGTTTATGTCAACATGTATGTCTTTATCGTCTGTAAATAATTTGTTGCTGCTAGTGCTGTCTTTTATGAATTTGGGTATTATTTTTGTCTTCCTACATTTTAAAAGAAATTTAATGTTTGTATTTAACTAAGTTAATTTAGTTGACGTCAGTTGAAAATTGTTAATCGTTGGTCTTGCTTTGTAGTAGTTACGTTCAATTTCCGCATATCCCATTTTGGAGTGTTATGCTATCGGCGTGCCTTCCGTTATTTTATATAGTTGGTTTTGGCGACCTTTTCAAAGTATATTAATTGTTAGCCGGCTCGAGGTCAGGATGTTGAAAAAAACACAAAATTATTTCAATTTTGGTAATTTTGTCAATATATTTCGGTTGCTCTTCGGCAACCGTATTTAGGACAACTATAAAATAATTACAACGATTTTAATATTTTTAACAAACAGAAAACAATTTACATTTGACATACATTTAATTTACACGTCTGCGTCCGGTGACGTGGAGTTGTTAACTTATTTTTTCTTTCCCTAGTAACTGTCTATATAAATGAGCGCAATTGTCAGTGTCCGTTGTGTAGTTCATTCGTATGTCTGTAGGTGTTTTTATGATATGTAGCATTTCTATGGTGAATCGTTTGGCATAGTGTTGTTCTTGTGATAAAATACTCGCCTCTTCGAAGTTCGGTGAGTGATTACTTTTGGCACAGTGGGACATGAGTGCTGTTTTTTGCGCGCTCGTATGATGTCTAGCTTTGAAGTCCGATTTATGTTGTGCTAGTCTAGTTTTTAGCTTAGATTTTGTTGTTCCTATATATATCATGTTGCATATTTCGTTGTTGTTGCCGTTGCACGGTATTTTGTATATTACGTATTTTTTGTCAATTTCATTTATCTTTGATTTTGTTCTGTTGTATATAGATTTTAATGTGTGGTCCGGTTTATGTGCGATACTTATGTTTTCTTTGTCGTAGTATTCCGATTTCGCTACACGTTCGGATAATGCCGGGACGTATGTAATTGACATATATTTTTTGTTTTTATTGTTTTTAACGCTATTTTGTTTTGTTGTTTTTTTTTCCGATAATAATGTTTTTATTATGTGTTTTGGGAAATCATTGTCTGTCAACATTGATTTTATCTCCTGGGTCGTCTTTTCGTGGTAATCCGTGTCTGAAATTTTGAGCATTCTATGTATACAGCTTCTAGCTGTATTTATTATCATTTGTTTTGGGTGTTTGGAGTTGAAATTGATGATTCGTCTGGACGCAATTGGTTTCTTATAACATTTTAATTTTAATCGATTTCCACGTCTAATTATCACTGAGTCCAAATAAGGTAATTGGTCGTTTTCTTCTAGTTTCATTGTAAATTTTATATTATTGGTGAAAGAGTTGAGCATGGTCAGTATAGTTTTAATGTCATCCTCTTGAATGATTGGGAACAGGTCAACTACGTATTTTGTCAGTAATCTTGGAGGTCGTCTTAATTTTTCTAACGTGTTGTCCAGGAGAGTTTCCATTACAATATCTGCAATGACCAACGAGGTTGGCGATCCCATAGGCATTCCTTTTAATTGTGTGTACAAATTGTTTTCAAATTTGAAATACCTGTGTTCTTGAATACAAAATTTTATTATGTCCATAAATATTGTTTGCGGTATTTTACTGTGTTTTTGTATTATTGTCCATTTGTTTTTAATTATATCCAGGGCTAGATCTGTCGGTATACTCGGAAATAATGAAATAACGTCAAATGAAATTAATCTTTCATCGTCGCCAATATATGTGTTGTTGATTTTTTCTTTGAATTCTTCTGAATTTTTTATGTTGTATTTGGAGTCTATTGTTATGTTTTTTAATATGTCAATTATGTATTTGCATAGTGCATAGGATGGTGATCCGATGGAGGAGCAGATTTCTTCTTTATGAATTTTGGGTAGTCCATATATTCGTGGTGCTAAAGCTGTGGTGGTTGTCATCTTATTTCTTTCGATCCTTGAGATGAGTTCCATTTTTAATAGTTTGTCCACTATTTCGTTATTTTTTGTTTGTAGTCTAGAGGTGGGGTCTTTCCTTAATGTCCTGTATGTGTTCATATCCTTTAATATGTCCTTCATTTTTTGGTTGTAGTCATCTTTGTTCATAGCTACCGTCTTGTTACCTTTGTCTGAGGTCAATATTAAAATGTCGTCATTTTCTTTAAGAAATCTCCTTGTTTGTCCCACTGTGTCTAGTATTGCAGGATCAAATGCACTTTCTTTGTTTGATGTTTTGTGGTCTTTGATAAGCAAAGAGAATTGGGTTCCCGCCTCTTCTTGTTTCTCTTTGTCAATAATAGTTTTGAGGATTTCCTCTCCGTCCGCAATGTATTTTAAGAGAGGGAATTTCTTCTTCTCTATTGGGAGCGCGAACTTTGGACCCTTCGCCAAAAGTGATTTTATTGCTGGCGGGAATTCGGTGTCCGTTTTGTTTACAAACCAATCAGCTGTTTTTTTGTTGTCTGTTAGAACTTTGTTCCGTTCCATCTGCAGTCTTTCTGGTTTCCTTATTTGTCTCATCTTGGTTGTTTGTGTTAGTTTTTTGGTAATGTTCTGCTCGCTCTCCATAAATGATGTGAAGTCGTTCGGGTCTAATTGTTTTTGTAATATCGTTCTCTTATCCTCTCTCTTTTTGATTAGTCTTTTTGGTATATGATGTTTGTGTTTGATTAGCAAGCTTAATATTTTCATATGGTAGTAATGTGTGTGTTCGTCCAGTAATTTGTTTATGTCAAAATGTATATCCTTATCGTCTGTAAACAATTTGTGGCTCCTGGTGCTGTCTTTTATGAACTTGGGTATTATTTTTGTCTTCCTACATTTTAAAAGAAATTTAATGTTTGTATTTAACTTGGTTAATTTAGTTGACGTCAGTTGAAAATTGTTAATCGTTGGTCTTGCTTTGTAGTAGTTACGTTCAATTTCCGCATATCCCATTTTGGAGTGTTATGCTATCGGCGTGCCTTCCGTTATTTTATATAGTTGGTTTTGGCGACCTTTCCAAAGTATATTAATTGTTAGCCGACTCGAGGTCAGGATGTTGAAAAAAACACAAAATTATTTCAATTTTGGTAATTTTGTCAATATATTTCGGTTGCTCTTCGGCAACCGTATTTAGGACAACTATAAAATAATTACAACGATTTTAATATTTTTAACAAACAGAAAACAATTTACATTTGACATACATTTAATTTACACGTCTGCGTCCGGTGACGTGGAGTTGTTAACTTATTTTTTCTTTCCCTAGTAACTGTCTATATAAATGAGCGCAATTGTCAGTGTCCGTTGTGTAGTTCATTCGTATGTCTGTAGGTGTTTTTATGATATGTAGCATTTCTATGGTGAATCGTTTGGCATAGTGTTGTTCTTGTGATAAAATACTCGCCTCTTCGAAGTTCGGTGAGTGATTACTCTTGGCACAGAGGGCTTTGAAGCTAAAGCATGCAGAACTAGCGCTGTCTGTATGCGTCGACTCAAGTGGTACGCTAACATACTCCCGGCCGTTGAACAGGTGTTCAACATCATCCAATATTGATCTCAAAGGCGTCGTGTACGGGCGTCTGGTGATGTATACTTGGAAAGTTGAATAACATTGGCCTTTGTGGCAATTCGATGTCCTTTGACTATGACGAGGTTGGTTGAGGCGACTTTTTTTGGAAACGTTGCCATACATAAAATATTATCAACCAAAGTGATAAAATTAGGGCGACATAGATACTTATGTGGTGGGGTTGTAGTTCGACGATCTCGTTTGGCATTTTTATTTTAATTCTTGGAATCAATTCAATGCTGAGCTCATTTAATTCATTATAACTTAGCTAGATTGATTTCATTTAGACTACAAAATCGAGCATATGATAATTTCAATGTTCCAGTAGCAGTTACCTGATGGCCAATAACACTCAGAAACGGATTTCTTAAAGTGCACTTCGGATCCAAGGATGAGAGTCCGATAATATCAATTGTTATGGTTGATAATTGATCATCGGGGATTTAATTGAAAATATCCATTGATTTTTTGTTCGCAATCTTTGCCATGAGAATGATTTCGTTGACCTTTTTTTGGTACAACGACGAAGATTTGTTATTAAACAATTGAAACTCACAATGATTGTCAATTGAGAACATGGATTGCTTATTTGAGCAAATATACTCCTCGCCATTCAGTATGTTACAAAGTTCCAATTCACTTGACGATGTTGATTCACAGCCATAACTGAATATTCAATATCAAGGGAAATCATTTTATTGTTGATGATTACCGGTATTGGAATCAAGTTATATATTTTAAATAACTGTGTTTATAACAACGGCAGTGTTTATTTAAAGATTACATAATCCTTAACCACTTTTGCTTCTGCCCTCATTAACTTATATAGTTGAAGTACATCGTCGTTGACGAGAGGAAGCATTTTTCCTTGAGGCATATGAATTTTCAGTTTATTCAAATGTTGCTTGGGAGAAACAAGCAGTGGGCTAATTTCATTGTGATGTACATTTGTCAGAACATGTGAAATTTCGTTTATTGTTTATTGTATAATGTTTATTGTATTATCGAACAAAACCTGGTACATCACACGCATTTCATGATAACGTTTCTAACAATGGGAGTGATTTTGATAATGTGATACTGTTGTCGTAAAATACCTTTTATTTTGACCACAGTGCATATTTTCTTCGTGAAGTTTATGTAGCAGCATTGACGATCTCGTTATTATATGGTAGTAAGTAGGGATTCATTGCATCCCGAGAAATTGGGGCATTTTCTACCCTTGATCCAACTCTTGTGATACAGTTTTCGTCAAAATAAAGATGAAGAGAAGCGACCTTGGGTGATGGTCGTTCGGGATGACGTCGAAGGTGATTAAATTCATTTGTGAAGTCAGCATGTTGTTTACAGCGTATAATTATCCGCCTAGCTTGTTCCAATTCGTCAAACTCCAGTAGCTCGGTTGTTTTCTATTCTTACAATGACAAAAGCGTAACATGTTTGCAATTATACGTTGCAAGCGATTAAACGAGTTTCCATGTTTAACACATTAATAGGGAACAAGAAACCATCAATAACTTTATAAACACATATCAGAACAAGATTTTTTTCTACTCTGACCTTGTTACCAAGCGCACGATCCTCTCTACAGCAATATCGCTGTTTGACTATCACGATAGTTGCTACAATTATACTACTGAAGCTGTGGCAAATGAAACCAAACTGGGGCAAGTTTGTACCTTAAGGCATTTACAAAGCTGGGACTTCGCTTCCTTCATCGATCACATCGCTGGAATCTTTCGCAATACCATTATTTTGCCTGCAGCCGATAGCACGCAGCCTACAGTTATATGGATTCTGTGACGCCGCCGTATGGCGTATGGATGCTGCACCTAAGCTCGTCGGGAACCGAATTTCCGAAATTCAGGAATCAACCTCAACCTGTCACTGGAGGCACTTTCCAACACACTTCAACCCGGTCGATATATACTCCTCAATCGCTATTTCCGAAACACGAGGCTAACTTTTGAAGAGCTAGCCACGGCAGATGCTGACGATGCTGTCCTAGCCCCACTCACGCCTGGACCCTTCTTGGTGGGCTACGAACTTCGACCATTGCCGGAATTCCCACCAGCCGACGAATATCTCGACAATCTGGATCGCTGACAGGGGCTAGCGCAATCATCAAGCTACACATCTCAGTCGCTGGTGCCACTAATACATCAACGAACTTCAAACTTCCTAAAAGTGGACGAAGACAACGCAGAACTTAGCCGTAAAGACATGGTCATCGTTGATGAGTATAATCTTCCCCAAAACGATGGTTTCTTGGCCGTATTGTCAGCACGATCACGGGATCAGACCGTGTGGCCAAAATACGCACTTCCAAGAAAATTAGTCGCCGACTTGTACGAAAGCTCGCACCATTACCTGTGTCTTGAGCGTCAATCACATTCTTTCAAGGTGGGCGGTATGCTGGGTCCAAAACCCAATGATTTCTTATATCTATAAAACGTATTTGCATATTTTAATAATTATTGCGCTCTTTTTACGGTAAGTTAACTGTTTGTAGTTTTATTAAGTTTTTATTATTTATATTTGTGCTTGCCCCTAGAACAAAATCTAGTGGCAGTAGGAGGCTAAACCAAAACTTGAATTGGTTCAACTCGGAGAAAATCATGAGGGCCAAAGACACCGCAATGCTCACTCGTAGAATGCAGAGTAATTGAATACACAAGGATTACTTGAGTACTGATTTTATTAGGGCGAATTTCGGGAATATATACACGATTTCAAAGTCAAGGGGGCCACTATTACAAAGAAGTGGAATGGGGTTGTTAGTTAAAAATACAAAACAAAAATGCAATACAGAGTCAACAAATTTGTATCCCTCACAGGGAGATTTTAGACTAGAGTTAGTAAATATAGTTGGTTTTGGCGACCTTTCCAAAGTATATTAATTGTTAGCCGGCTCGAGGTCAGGATGTTGAAAAAAACACAAAATTATTTCAATTTTGGTAATTTTGTCAATATATTTCGGTTGCTCTTCGGCAACCGTCTTCAGGACAACTATAAAATAATTACAACGATTTTAATATTTTTAACAAACAGAAAACAATTTACATTTGACATACATTTAATTTACACGTCTGCGTCCGGTGACGTGGAGTTGTTAACTAATTTTTTCTTTCCCTAGTAACTGTTTATGTAAATGAGCGCAATTGTCACTGTCCGTTTTGTAGTTCATCCGTATGTCTGTAGGTGTTTTTATGATATGTAGCATTTCTATGGTGAATCGTTTGGCATAGTGTTGTTCTTGTGATAAAATACTCGCCTCTTCGAAGTTCGGTGAGTGATTACTCTTGGCACAGAGGGCTTTGAAGCTAAAGCATGCAGAACTAGCGCTGTCTGTATGCGTCAACTCAAGTGGTACGCTAACATACTCCCGGCCGTTGAACAGGTGTTCAACATCATCCAATATTGATCTCAAAGGCGTCGTATACGGGCGTCTGGTGATGTCTACTTGGAAAGTTGATTAACATTAGCCTCTATGGCAATTCGATGTCCTTTGACTATGACGAGGTTGGTTGAGACGACTTCTTTTGGAAACGTTTCCATACATAAAATATTATCAACCAAAGTGATAAAATTAGGGCGACATAGGTGCTTATGTGGTGGGGTTGTAATTCCACGATCTCGTTTGGCATTTTTATTTTAATTCTTGGAATCAATTCAATGCTGAGCTCATTTAATTCATTATAACTTAGCTAGATTGATTTCATTTAGACTACAAAATCGAGCATATGATAATTTCAATGTTCCAGTAGCAGTTACCTGATGGCCAATAACACTCAGAAACGGATTTCTTAAAGTGCACTTCGGATCCAAGGATGAGAGTCCGATAATATCAATTGTTATGGTTGATAATTGATCATCGGGGATTTAATTAAAATATCCATTGATTTTTTGTTCGCAATCTTTGCCATGAGAATGATTTTCGTTGACCTTTTTTTTGGTACAACGACGAAGATTTGTTATTAAACAATTGAAACTCACAATGATTGTCAATTGAGAACATGGATTGCTTATTTGAGCAAATATACTCCTCGCCATTCAGTATGTTACAAAGTTCCAATTCACTTGACGATGTTGATTCACAGCCATAACTGAATATTCAATATCAAGGGAAATCATTTTATTGTTGATGATTACCGGTATTGGAATCAAGTTATATATTTTAAATAACTGTGTTTATAACAACGGCAGTGTTTATTTAAAGATTACATAATCCTTAACCACTTTTGCTTCTGCCCTCTACATCGTCGTTGACGAGAGGAAGCATTTTTCCTTGAGGCATATGAATTTTCAGTTTATTCAAATGTTGCTTGGGAGAAACAAGCAGTGGGCTAATTTCATTGTGATGTACATTTGTCAGAACATGTGAAATTTCTGTCTGAACTCTTTGAAGACTTGCCGCCAATATGAATAATTGGGTCGTCAACGCAATATACCATTTAAAGGCTTTTGAGAGAATCTAGACGCGCACTAGCTATATCCTCCATTTTCTGAGTCATTATTTTTATCCCTTTATCGATAGCAGCTTCATCTCATTTCATAATGTTTATTGTATAATGTTTATTGTATTATCGGACAAAACCTGGTTCATCACACGCATTTCATGATAACGTTTCTAACAATGGGAGTGATTTTGATAATGTTATACTGTTGTCGTGAGAAACCCTTTAAATTATTTTGACCACAGTGCATATTTTCTTCGTGACGTTTAGGTAGCAGCATTGACGGTCTCGTCATTATATGGTAGTAAGTAGGGATTCATTGCATCCCGAGAAATTGACCCATTTTCCACCCTTGCTCCCACTCTTATGATAGAGTTTTCGTCAAAATAAAGATGAAGAGAAGCGACCTTGGGTGATGGTGGTTCGCGATGACGTCGAAGGTGATTAAATTCATTTGTGAAGTCAGCATGTTGTTTACAGCGTATAATTATCCGCCTAGCTTGTTCCAATTCGTCATACTCCAGTAGCTCGGTTGTTTTCTATTTTTACAATGACAAAAGCGTAACATGTTTGCAATTATACGTTGCAAGCGATAAAACGAGTTTCCATGTTTAATTCGATATATTTCTGCTCCTAGTGAACATGTTGTCAATGTAACAATTTTAATTTTCAGCTTTCGAGCTTTAAATAGAGCTGGTCACTTCTCTTCAGATCCATGAAGAAACAGTGATCCGTATAACCACACGGTATAAACGCTTATTGAGATGCGGGTATCCCTTTAGATAATGCATCTGCGGCGTTGAGATTTGATGACACATGTCTCCATTGATTCGGACGGGTTGTATCTTGTATTTTGAAAACCTGTTTGCAACGAATGTATGGAAATTCGATGCTTTCGCAATTATGCAACATAACACGGTTGTGTAATCTGTCCAGTAATGACATTTTATGGATTCTGATTGATAGTTTAGGTCCTTTTTCCCTTTTTCAGTAAGCTCTGCACCTAACACAGCTGCACATAAATCCAGTCGCGGTAGGATTTGCTTTCAAGAAGTGCTACTTTTGACTTAGCGCATAATAGGCGCACAGTCGTTTGTCTGTTCCTATATTTGGCTCTTATATAAGCAACAGCACCAAGCGCTTATTCAGAAGCATCCACAACTATATGTAGTTCTTGATTATGAGGAATTTTTCCATCGTAAATGTGTCGTGCAACAGACATTTTCTTTTAACATAGCAAGTCCTGTCTCAAGGCCTCCCACCTTTCCTTAAGGAAAACAGAAATCTCTGTGTCCCAATCTAGTTCAAGGACTGAAAGTTTTTGTAGAAAGATTTTTGCTCTGATTATGGCTGGAGCAAAAAGACCAAGTGGGTCAAAAATTTGGACCAACTCAGAGGCTACCACTCTTTTTTAAATTGTTTGAGTGTTATGTTCTTGAGCTTTTCCACACAAGTGGTCATCCTTAGGGGTCCAAATAATTCCCAACGTCTTAACACTGGTATGTTACAGTGCAGTGCCAAGATTTATGTTGCTAGCAATAACTTCAGGTGAAAAATCCTTTAGTGGATGGTGTTAATTAAAGCACCATTTTTAAGACTTTAATCCACAAGGTAGCAAGAATTCGTTCAACTCTCCTTGTATCCTTTTAGCATCTATAATTGTATCTGCTCCGGTTAGGCAGACATCAACACAGAAGTTGTCCTTGATTACTGCTTGAGATTTTTTTGATAATAAATTCACGGTCACACTGCCTTTTTAACGTTAAATTCAAGCTTTATTGTTTGGTTTATTATACTGTGTTTATCTCGCTAATTTTAACTATTAAAGGGTTTCAGTTGTTACCTTTAAATAGTTTAAATTATTTCGTATACATTTAAGCCTCGCTTTTGTATTCCGCTTTGTCGTCAACTCCAATCAATGAGCAACATTGTACTTTCAAGTGGTGTTTCATCAAGTGGTATTTTTATACCAAAATCCGGTGCATATTTTTTACTATCGTTATCGGTTCTGACAATTTTGTTCATTCATTGCCCATTGGAATAGTCATAGTGTGACGCATCGTTCCACGAGGCACACAAGTTTCATTTAGTTCTCTTTCTTATTGACTTATTGACTATTGTTATTATTATAAGAGAAACACCCATGGAATATTTTTGTTATAATAGTTCTAAGGGCATTCACAGATGAATACGTTAATACGATTTAAATCTAAGCTTATAAGTTGCCATTTACTTTGCGCCTTGATAACGTCACCAGATCGCAAGACCTATCAATAGTCGGGGGACAAGGACATTTTAGCCGCGAGTGTAGGAACAGCGAAAAATATTTCTGCTGGGATTGTGGTCGACAAGGTATTCGCATTATCGACTGTTGCCGTAATACGCAGCCGGGCAACGGACCGAGAATTGGAGTTCAGACCAGCCTGTTTACAATTGACACCGGGGCGTCCCGCAGTTTCGTAAGTCAGGAGTTTGCGGATGCAGTCGGTGAACCACATCAATTTAAGGAAATTCGAACCCAGATAAGTCTTGCCGATAATTCGATGATAGAAGTATCACGGTTATCACCCGGATCATGCTAGTACAGAACCTCCTCGAGGTGCCGTTACTTGTCCTGCCATCCATGCTGGAACCTTTGATTTTAGGATTAGACTTCCTTTGAAATATAGGCACGACGCTGCGGAGCGGCGAAGTGCGACTTTCAACAAGACCCAACCCGGTTGAAGGAAAGACGGGTAACAATATCCTTCAAGATCATCTAGACCGGACATATCACAAAACAGAGATACGCTGGCACTGATCCCACGTTATGACTAGAACCAGGACACGACGATGAACCAGTAAAGCCTGTCACACACCAGGAACATGCAGAACAAGCAATGATTCGGAATCATCCGAATCACCAGGAACACAGGAGACCCAATTACACATGGCAAAACAAACACGAGAAGAAGCGACTTTGAATCCCCGGAGCCAACCACCACGTATTTTAGAGACAGAACCACCACAGCAACCAGATGCGCAGCAGGCAGTGGATACAAAAAACCAAGTTAAAACCACGACAGAAGGCACGGAGAAAGCATCATGGGAACCACAACCGTTAAACGAAAAACAGGAACGGCAGATACAAAAATTTCTTAGCTTTCAGCTTAAGAAATTCGAGTGAATGACAGGCGTAGCAACTATAGCCCAACATAGAATCACCATGCGAGATGAAAAACCGTGTAAACAAATATACTTTCTCAAGAGCCATGTCATGCAGGCACATAGAACCCTCTCGAAGCCCGCACAGCGCTAACACAGTACCAGGGCGTGGACTTTACTTATGGCGAGTTATGCCCTTCGGCTTGCACTCCGCTCCCGCTACATTTCAGCGTGCCTTAGACAGTGTGATTGGCCCAGATATGGAGCCGCATGCCTTCGCCTTTTTAGACGACATAATCGTCATCGGGGCAAGCTTGGAGTAGCACATGGCTTATCTCTGTCAGGACTTTGAACGACACAGAGAAACAAACTTGCGTATTAACCAAGAAAAAATACTCTTTCTTCCAGCGAAAACTAACGTACCTAGGACATGTCATTAGTAATAAAGGCATTCACACAGACCCAGAGCGTGCCTTAGACAGTGTGATTGGCCCAGATATGGAGCCGCATGCCTTCGCCTTTTTAGACGACATAATCGTCATCGGGGCAAGCTTGGAGGAGCACATGGCTTATCTCTGTCAGGACTTTGAACGACACAGAGAAACAAACTTGCGTATTAACCAAGAAAAAATACTCTTTCTTCCAGCGAAAACTAACGTACCTAAGACATGTCATTAGTAATAAAGGCATTCACACAGACCCAGAGAAGGGCGCCGCGGTGCAAAATCTAAGCCCGCCAGAAAACATCCGGGAACTACGACGTTGTGTAGGCATGGCCTCCTGGTACGGGAGATTTGTTTCCAATTTTGCATCAGTGGTCCAACCAATGACTAAACCTCTTAGAAAGAACCAGAAGTGGACCTGGGGAGAAGAGCAGAATACCGCATTCGACCGGCTCAAGGAACTTTTAACAGATGCACCCGCCCTAGCATGACCTGATTTTACTGAAAAAATTACTCTTCAAACCAATGCTAGTAATAACGGACCAGGCGGTGTTTGGACCAATGACAATCAACGGACAGGAACGAGTGATAGCCTACTAGTCGCCGCCGAGCGTAACTACCCACCAATGGAAAAGGAATGATTTGCGATTGTTTGGGAAAGTCGCAAGCTCAGATGCTACGTCGAAAGTTACCGTTTCAACGTAATCATCGATCACATAGCGCAAAAATGGCTGGACAATATAGAGAACTCCACGGGAAGAATAGCTGGATGGGTGTTAGAACTCCAGCAATACCAATACGACGTCCAGTATCGCCGAGTTAAATACAACGAAGTCGCCGACGCTCTGTCTCGACAGCCGCTAGAAAAACTCCAGCGGATCACAACAGAAAACCATCAGTGCAAGTGGATTCAACGCAAGCTACAGGACATCAAGGATAACCCACAGAAGTTTCCCGATTACGTCACCGAAAACGGGGAGCGGTATCGCCACTTCGGATATCGTCCCGACGACCAGGACTACATACCATGGAAAAAATGTGTGCCAAGCGAGCATCGCCAACAAATTGTACAAGAATGGCACGACGGGCCCACAGCAGGCCATTTGGGGGTACGGAAGACCATTCTCCGTATTTATCAGAACTATTACTGGCCTGGCATGTTCCGCGATGTCGGAGCCTATGTACGAAAATGTGTCTTATGCCAAAAGTTTAAACCAGACCAACGAAGGCAAGCCAGCATGATGCTCACGAGACATTTTGAGGAACCTCCGAATCCATGTTACTTGTCTTCTTCGATGCGTTCATTAAATGGATTAACCTAATCCCTCTGCGCAAAGCAACTTCGGCGTCTCTGATTCGAGCCCTTCGTGAGCGGGTACTAGGTCACTTCGGAGCACCGAACAAAATGGTGTGCGATAATGGCACCCAGTTAACTAGCAAAGCGTTGCGAACTATTCTATTATGTATATACAGCACCCTACTGCCCTCGCAAAAGGGCGAACCGCACGATCAAGACGATGATTTCGCAGTACTTACGCGATCAGCAGAACACATGGGACACTCTCATTCCAGAAATTACACTTGCTTTAAACTCCAGTGTCTCCGAGTCGACGGGATATAGACCAGCATTCCTGTAACAAGGCAGAGAGCCGCGGCTACCCAAAGCTTGGTACGATCAAGTCACCTTGGTAATGGGAACCGTGCCACAGCCGGCCACACAGAAAGCCGACCATTTACGACAAGTCTACAGCATCGTCCAGGGTAACATACAAAGAGCCAGCAAATATCAGGGTCGTCAGTACAATCTCCGCCGCAGGGAGTGGCGTCCAGCCCTGGGATCTTTTGGACCATATAAATACGTGGCCTTCACCTCCGCCAATATCATTCGGTTTCGGCTCCCCGGCGAACGAAAGGGGCGGTTAGCCCCTCTACAGCAAACAGCGAATCCGAAGACGATGATTCCGAAGAGGTAAGAAACCCATGCCTTCCCGTTCCAGCCGAAGGAGATGACACGACGACGCCAAGTATCAACGAGGGGTGATTACAAGAATAAACCACTAAATTATGTATACAACCATTGTTAGCTTTTAAGACTTTATTCACCTTCACTTTATATATACCCAATCTTATGCTAAGTTAGATACACCCTAATTATAAATATTCTGCAGGAGTAATTTTTGACCTTTGCAGCGACAGCTACAGTGACACCACGAGCTCCGTCACCAAAGTCCCGAGATCCGCGCCTGCGCTGCGGGACGTGATACCTACAGCGTACTCAGACGAAGCCACCACGTGCCAGGTCATCCAGTGAGTCGGACGCAGCTCACGAACGCGCGAACGCCAGCCCTCCTCAACACGATGAGGAAATATCTCACCCTCGCCGTTCTGCCACACCACGCTATGCCTACGCTGTGACGAGCCACGCTATGCCCCATCCCCGGAAGAATTCGTTTTGGATGACAGCGACGACAGGGAGGGTCCTCAGGTTGACGATGAGGGAGCCAGTGGCGGACGCGACACGCCGAGCGACGACGGAACCGGGTACGGAGCCGTTCCGCATCGCTATTTTGAAAATATCGAAAGAGTATCGACACAGGCACTGGAGGCAGCTTCTACAGGTACATTACACGTCGTGAAGGTTACGGATGCCCTTTCGATCGAAGGAGGATCCAACCGTGGAAATCCCAATCTCGCCGGAACCCAACCTCTCTCTTATGGGCCCAGACCAGAGTGAAGACGAAACGGCTATTGACCTGACGACCCCGCCATGCCCCACTGTCAGCGCTACGCTGCCCACGAGGCACCCAACCACCGGCATGGGGCGTCAGTCAGAGCGCGCACACTCCGCTCCTGACGCCTAAATCGGCTACCAGCTACCATCAGGATGCTGCGAGCAGAAAGTACCTGTGCCGTACGTCATCTGGATCACGCGGGATCGTGGGTAATCCAGAGAACGTTCGCGTCCCCCTGTTGGACGATCTTTGCCCGTAGTTATTGATCCCCGATCCTTGCCAGTAGTTAGTATCCCTCATCATTCCTGGGTAATCCAGAGAAAGTTGGAGTATCCCTGTTGGAATTATATCCTGTTTCTTTTCCCGATGTTAATACCACTGCAGACGTGGCTACGGCAACACCTGGTCCACCCAGAGAAGCTGGCGTGCCCTACGGGATTATATTCCTACTCCTCGCCCATATCCCACCCACCCCTATCGTTTAAGTTTTAACTAAATGGGAATGGGTATCAGGACAGGGCAGGGAAATTGTCAATTCCATTGTGGGATGGTATCGGTCCTTTGGAACAACAAATTCTAGATACAACGACCTCAGACAAACCAAAACACAAATACCAGATATAATTGAATATTTTAAGATATACTGTTACATATAAAACTAGTCGGTTTTAATAATAGGTCTAACTGTCCATCAACAAAGTCATGATCCGAAAAAGGCGTGCAAACAATTGGGTCAGTAAGAGAGGACCAAGATATATCTGGGAGATTAAAATCTCCCAATAAAATCAAATGATACGCGCCAGAAAGTAGATATAGAACAGATTTAATAGCAGAAAAATGTTCATAGATTATAATGTCAGATCCTGGGGGATATAAAAACAGGGTACAAAAATAAATAAGGTGTGTAAGGAAACATTTACACTAACAAATCCTTTTTGATTGGGGTAATCAGGCTGAATTATCTCTGATGTACAACTGGAGTTAACAGCAATAAGCCCCACCTCCCCTACGAGAAACGCGATTGGTTCTATAAGTGTTAAAGTTGTTTGGAAAATCTTCGGAGTTGGAAATTTCCGGTTTTAGCCAAGTTTCTCCGAAGACTTAATTATGTTCATTTCAGGCAGAGGAGTCAGCGTACAGCCTACGTTACTTCATATTAAGTCCCCTTACATTTTGATGGGCAAGAAATACAGCGTAGCTTCTGAAAGACTAACGACTTAGTACGTACACAGCTAGAATAGAGCGGGACGGAGAGAATAAAATTTTACAGAGAGTTATTCGTGCAATATTACAAAAACAAACACTAGGAGCACTGGCAAAACATGCACAAGAGAATAAAACTACAATAACAATGTTCATAGATTAGACAGTTTCAAATAAAATTATTAAAACTGTAATAGTAAGTATATAATTATAAGAAAAGCCCAGTTCCAGACACACAAAATGCAGTTTAGCTAAGTTTGACTAAAAGAAAAACACCAGTACTTTCAGAAATTATTCAAAACTTGACAAACTCACAGAGCACAAAATAAACACAACCCATCACAAGCGACGCTAAATCAAATACTTATATATGTTAGTCTAGCAGAGCAAAGCAAATTGCAAAATAAATTAAACTGTTTCAAATTCTTGACATAAGCTAATTTTGGAATCCATTCCCTGTCATCTACGACGCGTCTAATAGACTGAAGGTGGTAGGTTAAGCAAAGAGATCGTCAATTTGTGTCTAGCTGTTGTTTGGGCCAGCCGAATGTGGCCCTACGTTTTGCGGGAATAAATCCGTACTGTAACATGTAACGTGTAAATTAATTTGTAGAGCAGATGGATAAGTTCGAGAGAAACAGAGAAATACGCGTTTGTTCCGGCTAACTAGTTCGGGAACATGGATTTTTTGATTGCCCCAATCAAAAAGGATTTGTTAGTGTAAATGTTTCCTTACACGCCTTATCTATTTTTGTAGCCTGTTCTTATATCCCCCTGGATCATTACAATCTATGAACATAATTTTTCTGCTATTAAATCTGTTTTATATCTACTTTCTGGCAGGTACCATTTGATTTTATTGGGATATTTTAATCTTCCAGCTATATCTTGGTCCTCTCCTACTGACCCACTTGTTTGCACGCCTTTTTTGGATCATGACTTTGTTGATGGACATTTAGACCTATCATTAAAACCGACTAGTTTTATATGTAACAGTATATCTTAAAATATTCAATTATATCTGGTATTTGTGTTTTGGTTTGTCTGAGGTCGTTGTATCTAGAATTTGTTGTTCCAAAGGACCGATACCATCCCACAATGGAATTGACAATTTCCCTGCCCTGCCCTGATACCTATTCCCAATTAGTTAAAACTTAAACGAAATGCTTTCGTAAATACGACTTTAATAAGCTAAACTACTTGATCTGCTTCGGAACAAGCGCGATGGGTATTGATGTTGCTTGTATATAAGTTGTTGCAAATGATGCCAATTGGTAATGCCTAATGCGTTTCTTGATCAGAATGCCAGTACCTCCATGTACTTTACCATCGGGATGATATGTCTCATATCAGACGGTTACTTTTAAAAACTGAGTTTCCAATATGATTAACGTAACATCTGAAGTGCCTCAGGGTATTAATTCGTTCCCATTGCTATTTGCTTATTCATCAATGATATTTCTTCTGTTATAACACACTCCCGATTAAGGAGATCTTCTTGCCCCAAAATTAAATTAACAAGGCTATAAGCGATGATCAAAAGAATTTGTGTTTTCCAAGTTCGATGATATCTAATTACTTTCTGGATAAGAGTAAGTAGGTAATATAGAGTAAGTAAGTAATATAACTCTTATAACTCTTATAACTTTTTTGATGAAATCAAATATAATGTTGTTTTTTAATTAACAACACGAGTCAACGTACTTCATTAAACTATGACCACTTGCGTATTTTTAGGCTTATAAAGGACACAAAAGTAGAGCAACAGGATATCTTTATTAAATATTAAATATCATTAAAAACAAGAAAGGAAGCAAACTTTTACCCTTGCAGCTATTGGAAAAACTAAATATTCTTGAAAACGTTAAAACTATGATTTACTTGCATATATGTTTAATAACATTGAAGCTATGATGATTTACAGATTAATTATTCGATGATCGCTTTCCGATTTTAATAAAATTTAATGCGTAATTCTGAACTCTCAAATATTAAATAAGTCAAAAAGAAAAAGAAAAAGAAATTAGCAAATAGAAAAGTTAAATTAAAAAACAATTGTTTATATAATTGTATTGTTTCCATGGGATTTATACGATATAGTCGATTTAATGAAATTTAAATATTTAATTCTGAAATATTAAACCATTATAATAAGAAACGGCAAACAGACGGACGGACAGACGGACATGGCTAGATCGACTCTCCTAGTCCTAGTGCGACAAGGTTAAGCTTATATTTATTGCACTTGTCAAAATGGGTTGAAAATAATAAAATTTTGTTTGATGACTTAAAGTCTGTTTTATTCTAACAAAATTGATAATATTTATTAATAATTATTGTAAATATTAATATGTTGCATTAATCTTTCTGATACAACTAATTTTAATTATGTTTATTTGTTTAATTTAATAATTTTGTTTTTGATACTTTATTTTTAAATATATTTCGTTTTATTTTAAATGTTCCTTAATTTTACATTTAAACTGAGTTGCGCACCTAATAATTTTAAGTTATGTGGTAGGCTGTTCCAGTGGCGTATAGCATTTATAAAAAATTGTCTATTTGAACAAAGGTACTGAGTTTTTGTGAATGTTGCGGGGATGAGGTTATTGAAAAGATGGTTGCTGAGAAATAACAATATTATGGAAATAAATACAAGTCCTATAATCTATCTATGTGGTCAAGTTTAGGTCTAGAAGTTTAATGGTCAAGTGCGGAACATGATCAAGTCGTTTCAGGTTATACACGTGTATCACAGTGACCAAAAATCTCAACCCCATAAAGAAGTGTGGGAACTAGGATTACTTTAGATACTAGCATCCTAATATGCTGTGGCAGATAGTCTTTTGAAGCCGAAAGCTGACGCAACAAGCTATTGCTAAAAGTGATACCTAGATTAGTTGCATACTCCTTATATTTTATAGGCATGTTATTAACTACCAAACTCTCTAAGCATATGGTATCTTATGATTTCTTGCTAATTACTATGAATTTTGACTTGGATGGATTAATGCTTAAGCCGTTGTCTTTCGTCCAATTGTCAACCAGACACAGAACATTATTACTCTTACTTACACAGACATTTATTGATTAATCGGACTACTAACATAAACTTCGACATTGTCTGCATATAAATGGACTTCACAACCCGACAATACACTAGGCAAATCATTAACATATATGGAAAACAATATAGGTCCTACGACAGATCCCTGAGCAACTCCCCTACTTAAATCTCTAAAGCTGCACATAGATACCACTGCCTGTTGTCTGCCAGAAAGATATGAAGAAATAAAATGCACAGAAGTATCTGTAAAGTTGTACAGATTTTTTAGCTTACTACTAAAAATGAAGTGGTTCACCGAGTCAAATGCTTTGTTATTGTCAAGGAAAGATTAGAATGTTGCACAATTATTGTCCAGTTGGCAGCAAATGTCTTCAACGATGTCTGTTATTGCACTTATACAGCTCCTTTTTTCTCTAAAGCCAGATTGCTTTGGCAAAAGCAAGGAGTTAAGTTCAAGAATAGTCTGAATTTGTAAAACATTAAATTTTCGAGAATTTTGCCAGGAAGGGTAGAATGGAAATGGGCCTGTAATCTTTATTACGTTTAATAATTGGCTAACTTTAGCTTTCTTCCAAATTGAAGGAAATACTGACGTTGCAATGGATGTGTTAAACAGAATTTTAAGAATTTTAGGGTTCATATTGTCTAAGCCTTAATTATTACAACTAGCCTCAGGTATTTCAAGTTGTGAAAATGCTCGGCAAGGTACTCAACATCAACGTAGTGGTCATTCGTTTGTTTACATAACATTTCGGAGGCAGATTTTTCAAATTTATTTACTACAAGAAGGGCTTTGATAAATATGAAACCAGTCACAAGCATTGTATTCATCCTGAAGAAAATACTGGTGCATTAACCTGGTCATACAATAAAAGTTTTCTAATGTCACTGATAAAACAAGAAAGGAAGCTAACTTCGGCAAGCCGAAGATCATATACCCTTGCAGCTATTGCAAAAATTAAATATTCTTGAAAACATTAAAATTATGATTGACTTGCGTGTATGTTTACATTGAAGCTATTTGAAGCTTATTTGATAGTTCCTATGGCAGCTATATGATATCGTTTTCCGATTTTAATAAAATTAAAAGCGTAATTCTGAACTGTCAAATTATTAATTAATCAGCTGCTCCTTAACATAGATAAGAGCTTCTGAATCCATGCCGACAACTTTTAAATTTAGTTGGTTCTTGGTCTCTCTCCGTTGCGCCCCTATTTTCCTAAGGACCGTAAACTTCTCGCTCTCGTTATCCATTTAATTAAGTGAGGTGGAGTGAGATGCAATGAAGAGCTGAGCTGGTTGAACAGAGTTCTAAGGTTTCTTCCTTCCATTTACGGCACGCCATGCATACCAAGGTCAGCCCAAATATTTGTCATGCTTTTGTGCGAAAAGTTTTGCCTCTACGCGACCCACACTCTCCTTCATTGCACGCATATACGCAATCTCCCGGTTCAAGTTGTTTACCCGCTCAGACAGCTGTTCCCGTTGCGCGCGTAGATCAGATATTTTGACCTCTACGCTGAGTACCCTCTCTCCCGTCCGTTTTATCTCACCCTCGATTCCGTCCAAGCGCTCCGTAAGGCTGCTGAGGATGCGCGTCTCCGCCTCCCGAACCAGGGTGGCAATTTTATTGGTGTGCTCCTGCAGGCTTTCCCGTAGTGATGTAGACATCAAATCGGAGTGTTCCTGAAGGCGTACGGTGGGTCCCAGCATTGTTGCCGTGTCGCATGTTCGCCGTCGAAGCAGAAGACATTATGGGTTCTGTTTATCTTTTGCATTTTCCAATTCACTTCTAACTCAGCTTGTTATAAATAATTATTCCATAGATTAGCACTATCGAATGGTACATAAAAAGCCGACATTTAAAAAAGCTTTAGCTGTTTGTTGATATAATTCAATTTGTTCAACAATAATTTATAAATTTCTCCTATTAACAATTCGATACTTCCGATATACTGAAATAATAGATTCATTATTAGTTTTACCTCAGTTAATGGCTAGTTTAATAATACATTTATTTTGTTTTTTATTAAATACCAAGTACAAAAGATGCCAAAAACAGTGCTGTCAATCCAATGCCGAAAAGTTAAAATCTTATAGAGTTTATGCATTTCTGTTGAGATCGCCAATGGACATTATCGTGTTTACGTACACTAGCTCGCTTGACTTCGGCCGATTTTAATAAATTTTTATTAAGTGTACTGGTTTGCTATAGTTATATGTTTATGCTTTGAGTTCCTTTATTCGTTAGTTTTCACTTATATTTTCCGAATTCACCCGACTTTCATGTCCGCAGGTTTTGCCACCCTTCTTTTATTATTTAAATTTGGTTTGCTACGCCATTACAGTAAATTGTAAATTCACAACAAAAAAAAAAACTAAGACAGCTTAACTCTTCTGGTCTAAGATTAGAGGTTCTTAGCCAACTGGCGAATTTAACATTTGACAATACATTGATTTGGACATTTTATTCGACTAAGTAGTAAACTCAGCGTCACCGATCTGGTCTGAAGCGCTGGATTCTAAATGGCCAAAATAAGGAAACTGCTGGCCTAAGCACGTCCGTTTGGTCCGGTGGTTGGATGGAAAATATGGAGCTGGCGGATATAACTAACCCCGCTACGGAAATCAGTGTCGCGAGTTTTTCCTGACATTACCCTTTTCATAAATGCTTAATATTAAGACATCCCTGATGAAAAAACACTACCTAAAAAATTATGTTACAATTTGAATTGGTAATATATTTCGTTTTCCACAATCGCTGCATACCCTTACGCTGAGTGCTATTTTGGAGACTTAGGCGTCCCACGGTCCCTATCATTCAAACTTTCGGTCGTGTTTCCAGTTTGTTTTTTTTTAGTCAAGCGCCATTACACCGACTTTACAATGTCTTTACATTTAAACGCATATATTGTGCTCTGTGCTTTATCCATTTTGAACCCTTTGAAAATTTGGTTTTCATTTTATAAAAATTTAAAATATTAGTGGAAAATTCTACAGAACTAAGATTTCAAAAATCCTTTTTAGTAATAAATAATTATTGCCTTTAACGTCGTCTTAGGTCATGTTTTATAGAATATAGTATTTTTTTGTATAGCTGAAAGGGTAAACAATCCTCGGCTTGCCGAAGCTTTCTTTCTTTCTTGTTGTAAATAAAACTCACATACGATGGTTTATGTTCTTAATATTATTTTCAGAAAAACAATGCATAATTTTTTGATATCAAACTATCTTTCAAAGGAAATTTTGAACTTAAAAAATATTATAAAAAATGAAAACCTAAGAAAAAGAATTAAAAGAGCACAAAAGGATATACATATCGAAGATAAATCAAAATTTTCCATTCCAAACTCTACTGACGACTACATTGAAATGTTATTGCTTAACGGTTCTTCGCAGTACAAACCATGGCTAAAAAGGTATTAAGTTTAAATTAGATTAAAACTGTGCAACAAGTCTAGGTCGATGAAAAAATGCATTGGTGCGACTATAAAGGTCTGATAAATTTGTGCCGAATACGACTTTATTCTCGCAATTTCTCCATCACCCTCAGTTTTTTAGAAAATGGACCTCAGCTAAAAATCTCGATTTTACGAGTACTTTTACTATAATAGTATTTTTAAGTTAAGATATCGAGCACACCGCTACTTATGGCTTTTGCTTGCAATTGCCTCCGTACTTTTATTTTTCCTATAAAATATACAGCTAAAATTATTGTATTTACAATTACCAATATTAAGGATAGTCATATTAAGATGATGAAAATCAAACTAATGTAGTCTTAAGTTGTGTGTTTTAAATCATTCATTTCGATTAATTTATTTTTACCTTATGTTTAATTATTGGTGTACCTAACGGTTTCAAAACAAATTAGGTTTTTTTTTATCTCACCTATATATGACAATAATAGTTTCCCTTGATATTCTTGATGAGCAACCAAAATATTGTAGTAACCCTAGACCACGCCAAAATACTTGCGAAGCTATTATAACAAATAATGACGCAATCCATTAAAGCACCAACCGAATGCCTTTCCAGCTTTTATAGCTGAACCCACATCACACGACTATCTCATCAAATTGAAATTATTTCGAAGTAGACTTTACCTTACTATCCAGAAGCTTATGGAAGATACGCCTATAAAACGAACTGAACGATTCATGAACAGACCCTTTGGACCTCTCAAAAAACAGAAGAAACAAGATGACACCACGCTTTAGTAAGCACAAAGCTTTAAAAGACACGGGAGTAACACTCCACACTATTAGGACGCAAAAACAACATAAATGGAAAATTAGAAAACTCACAATACCACTAAACGGCATTTAATCTTGCATTAAAAAAGAGCAGGAATACAACATTTGTGTGTAATCCGTGTTATCAGCCGCAAAAGCCCATCGTCTTTGTGTAATACAGTGTCGCGTAGTCGTTGATTTTCATCAAGATGCCGGCAGATCAGAAAATAATCCTTGGTCAACAGCAAGAATTTACAGCAGCTCTTATTGAACAACAACGAACACGGATGCAAGAAATCCTAGAAAAAAAACGCTTCTCAAGTTGCTAGTGATTCAAGCCACGCGGGTGAATTATCTATGTGGCCTTCATTCCACAAATTCGACAAAGACAATAAAAATTGGGAGTCATATCTGGAACAATTATCGCAGCACTTCAACGCATATTCGGTTAGTGCAGAACGAAAACAAAAACCTATTTCCTTTCACGGTGTGGTGTTAACATATTCGAACTATTAAAAAATCTATTCGGGAGTAACAATTTAAACACATACATATACAAGCAGCTCACAGACAAGCTAACGGAGCATTTTACCACCAAACGTCATAATGTAGAAGCTCGCTACGAGTTTTTCAAACGAGAGATGAAGCATTCACAAACACTTAGAGAGTGGGTAGCCGACTTGCGCGGGGTCGTTCGTGAATGCCAATTTGTGTGCAACGCAAACGGTGGTTTGTAAAATTATGTAGATGAGATGATACGAGATCAAATCATAGTACATACTCCGTATGATGCAGTCCGGGCATCTGCTCTTCAAAAGTCACAGCCAACTCAGAAACCTATGAGACAACAACAAAAACCGTTGCAGCGCTAAAAGAGAACGTATACAAATAGGATCCAATCAATGCGATCCACACATTCACAAAAAAGCCAGCAAGCAGTGGAAACGATGCCAGATCGTTTAAAGGTGATCTTAAATGGCCGAGTCAAGTAAATAACAGGGAAGCAAAGTCCAATAAGAACGAAGCAAACGAAGTCGAAGTGATCGAAGCAGTTTACAGTGTCAGGGGACAAGTAAAATGTCAACAAAACAAAAAAATAATGTATCTCGAAATATTAAAATAAGTGATCTCATTTCAAATGGATTCCGGAGCAACAGCATCCGTGATAAGCTCCAATACATACGCCCGAGTTTTTCATGCGTTTGGACATACTCCAATACCAATACTAGGGGAGTTGCACACTGTCGCAAAATGCGGAGAGAAAAAGAAACAAGTGGTCATAATCGTGGAAAATATAGAAACATCGACTTATCTCTTCGGCATGGATCTATTTAACGTTTTTGAATTTGATATCATGCAAGTATCAAACATTTTTGAGGTGCATAATGACAAAGTAAGTGACCTCTGCAACAAGTACAGCGAAGTGTTTGAACCAGCCATGAGTGTCATTAAAGACTTAAAAGCCAGTGTATTTTTAAAATCTTCAGCCACACCAAAGTTATATAAAAGCCGCCAAATTCCGTTCGCTCAAATGGACAAATTTAAAGCCGAAGCAGACAGACTCACACAAGCCGGAATTTGGAAACCAATCGACGTCGAACAGTATCCGTTACCAACAAAAGAAGCTCTATATCACATCATTCGTCATGGTAAACAGTTCAGCAAGATAGACCTCAAGGATGCCTATCTCCAGATGGAATTAGATGAGGCTTCGAAGGAAATCATGGTGGTAAACACACCACTGGGCCTATTTCAATATCAGCGTCTTCCTTACATGATTGCAAGCGCACCAGCCATCTTCCAAAAATACCTCGAGCAACTTATGACTTAGATGACATCATCATCTCAGCACCTACAAGCGAGGAACATCTGAACCGAATCGACCGAGTTCTCAGCTCTCTTCAAGAGAACGGCATCAGATGCAAAAGGCAAAAATGCTTCTTTTTCAAGGACGAAATAGAATATTTAGGGCGAAGAATCAGCGCAAACGGCATTCTCCCAGACAACATAGACTCGGGGTAGTCCTTTCACATCTTCAGCCAGATGGCGGAGAGAGACCCATTGTTTTCGCATCTTAAACGCTCGACAAGTATCAGGTTAAATACAGCCAAATCGAAAAGGAAGGACTTTCCGTAATATATGGAGTAACGCGTTTTCACCAATACCTTTAATGCAGAAAGTTGATCCTGATCACAGACCACAAGCCATTTGTTACCATATTTAATCCAGGCAAGCATCTCCCGTTGATGACGTCAAACCGGCTACAACTTTGGGCTATTATTCTCATGGCCTACAATTTCGATATCCAGTATCGATCCACATCTGCTCATGGTAACGCAGATGCTCTTTCACGCCTTCCAGTGGGTACAGATCCAGACTTCGACAAAGAAGAGGAAGCTTGCCCCACTGTAGTCGAAGTGTCACCACCGATAAATTCCGAGCTCATTCGCAACCACATGGACAAAGACAAAGTTCTCAAGCAGGTCCTGCAGAACGTATCTGTGGGATGGCCAGAAAAACTCCAGCCATGCAACGAAGCCCTTTTGCCTTACTTTAACCGAAAGTTTGCTCTCACAATCAACAAACAATTGCTTTGCTTACACAAAGCAGCAAATCGTATTATAATTCCAGCCGGTCTACGTGCTCATATCTTAAAACTCTTACATGAAGGACATTGGGGCATGGTTCGAATGAAGCAGTTGGCAAGACAACATGTTAGGTGACATTAGAAGCCTTGCCCAGTCTTGCAGCATCTGCAAGTGCAACAATCCTACACCACCAAGAGAGTACCAAAGTTGGCCAGCAGCAACAACAGCATGGGAGCGAATTCATATCGACTTCGCCGGTTCAATCTTTGACGCTATGTGGCTCATATGCGTAGACGCGTACTCACAGTTCCCATTTGTCATCCAAATGTCGTCTACAACAAGCGCCAACACGATCGCTGCACTGTCTTCTAATTTCGCCATCGAAGGATACCCGAAAACCATGGTTAGCGACAACGGTCCTCAGCTTACAGCTGACGCCTTAGAAGAATTCTGCAAACTGCACGGTATAACGTATATTACCACAGCACCGTTTTATCCAGCATCTAAAGGATTAGCAGAGCGATTTTTACAGTCGTTGAAATTCGCAGTCAAGAAGAACCTCAAAGACGGTATACCACTTAGGGTAGCTGTATCAAAATATCTTTCTTCTTACAAGCTCACTCCAAACGCCCAAGGTAAAACTCCTGCAGATTTAATCCACG
This sequence comes from Drosophila gunungcola, assembly GCF_025200985.1. NCBI lineage: Eukaryota > Metazoa > Arthropoda > Insecta > Diptera > Drosophilidae > Drosophila > Drosophila gunungcola. Next base: position 29,653 of record NW_026453249.1, read on the forward strand.
GTCAACCAGTCCGCACCGTGCTTAGTCAACTTTTCGAGCAGCCTGTCAAGGCTAAACAGACAATCACAAAGTACATCCCTAATCAAATGGTATACGCTCGAAACTCTTCAAGGGGAGAAAAGTGGATTAAAGGCATTATCGACCGTCCAGTTGGAAAAATGCTTTTTATGGTTCGCACGTCAAATAGCTACATCAAGCCCATTTCAACCAGCTGAAACCGAAGTTGTCAGCAAACAACTCAATCGAGAGACCTTCAGAGATTTGGTGGGTTCCTGAACTGCCTAAGCCATCTTTCAATCAAGAAATACAGCAACAAGATCGACCGCCAACTCCGCCAGTTGTTCAGCAACCTGATCCTGTTCCTGTTTCTCGTCCTCCTGAACGCGCAGCAGAGCCTACCCAGCAGCCGAGGCAGAAACAATCTACACGACGTCTTTCCGGCATACCAGTACGCCAAAGCAGCCATTTTCGCCAAGAATTCGATCGTTTTAAGCCAAAGGACTTCAGAAAATCTGAATAGTTCTTAATTAAAGGAGGAGATGTGTTATGTATAAGCAAAATGTATTCTCGCTTCTTCGCACATCCAAAACTATTCTGTATTCTTTCGTTCTATAAGCACACACATGTATACACAAACACGTTACTTTTGTTCATTCTCTCGCAGATCTCTGAATAAAGTCAGTCAGTACCAAGCACTCACCGAGAACGCTTCTGCCCAAACACAACACCAACCATTACTGAAAATCAAGCTGGGCGCAGCGAGAGTGGTAAACTCGTTTAAAATCTTGAAACATGTTGTCCACCTCAACGAGCTGGCACAAGAGGATTTTCCAAAACCATAAGTAATCGACCAAATGAACGTGAATACTCGGAATAAAAACCACTCTTCATCAGAAAATAGCACAGGCTTGCCAAAAACTAAATACCCTATTCCCTTACAATGGTAAAATAAGGAATAAAAGAGGAATAATTAAGGGGTAAGGGAACATAGTAAAAATAATTTTCGGCTATATGGACACCGATTACGAAGCTAAAATAAATAGCAATTTGGATTTTTTGCAAAAAGATTCTGAACTAAATACAATTTTTCAAAACGAAAAACATATTAGATTCAAAAAATTACGAAACATATTAATAGGGAACAAGAAACCATCAATAACTTTATAAACACATATCAGAACAAGATTTTTTTTCTACTCTGACCTTGTTACCAAGCGCACGATCCTCTCTACAGCAATATAGCTGTTTGACTATCACGATAGTTGATAGTTCAAACCAAACTGGGACAAGTTTGTCCGTTTTGTTTACAAACCAATCAGCTGTTTTTTTGTTGTCTGTTATGGTGAATCGTTTGGCATAGTGTTGTTCTTGTGATAAAATACTCGCCTCTTCGAAGTTCGGTGAGTGATTACTCTTGGCACAGTGGGACATGAGTGCTGTTTTTTGCGCGCTCGTATGATGTCTAGCTTTGAAGTCCGATTTATGTTGTGCTATTCTAGTTTTTAGCTTAGATTTTGTTGTTCCTATATATATCATGTTGCATATTTCGTTGTTGTTGCCGTTGCACGGTATTTTATATATTACGTATTTTTTGTCAATTTCATATATCTTTGATTTTGTTCTGTTGTATATAGATTTTAATGTGTGGTCCGGTTTATGTGCGATACTTATGTTTTCTTTGTCGTAGTATTCCGATTTCGCTACACGTTCGGATAATGCCGGGACGTATGTAATTGACATATATTTTTTGTTTTTATTGTTTTTAACGCTATTTTGTTTTGTTGTTTTTTTTCCGATAATAATGTTTTTATTATGTGTTTTGGGAAATCATTGTCTGTCAACATTGATTTTATCTCCTGGGTCGTCTTTTCGTGGTAATCCGTGTCTGAAATTTTGAGCATTCTATGTATACAGCTTCTAGCTGTATTTATTATCATTTGTTTTGGGTGTTTGGAGTTGAAATTGATGATTCGTCTGGACGCAATTGGTTTCTTATAACATTTTAATTTTAATCGATTTCCACGTCTAATTATCACTGAGTCCAAATAAGGTAATTGGTCGTTTTCTTCTAGTTTCATTGTAAATTTTATATTATTGGTGAAAGAGTTGAGCATGGTCAGTATAGTTTTAATGTCATCCTCTTGAATGATTGGGAACAGGTCAACTACGTATTTTGTCAGTAATCTTGGAGGTCGTCTTAATTTTTCTAACGTGTTGTCCAGGAGAGTTTCCATTACAATATCTGCAATGACCGGCGAGGCTGGCGATCCCATAGGCATTCCTTTTAATTGTGTGTACAAATTGTTTTCAAATTTGAAATACCTGTGTTCTTGAATACAAAATTTTATTATGTCCATAAATATTGTTTGCGGTATTTTACTGTGTTTTTGTATTATTGTCCATTTGTTTTTAATTATATCCAGGGCTAGATCTGTCGGTATACTCGGAAATAATGAAATTACGTCAAATGAAATTAATCTTTCATCGTCGCCCATATATGTGTTTTTGATTTTTTCTTTGAATTCTTCTGAATTTTTTATGTTGTATTTGGAGTCTATTGTTATGTTTTTTAATATGTCAATTATGTATTTGCATAGTGCATAGGATGGTGATCCGATGGAGAAGCAGATTTGTCGTAGAGGGGTTCTTTCTTTATGAATTTTGGGTAGTCCATATATTCGTGGTGGTAAGGCTGTGGTGGTTGTCATCTTATTTCTTTCGATCCTTGAGATAAGTTCCATTTTTAATAGTTTGTCCACTATTTCGTTATTTTTTGTTTGTAGTCTAGAGGTGGGGTCTTTCCTTAATGTCCTGTATGTGTTCATATCCTTTAATATGTCCTTCATTTTTTGGTTGTAGTCATCTTTGTTCATAGCTACCGTCTTGTTACCTTTGTCTGAGGTCAATATTAAAATGTCGTCATTTTCTTTAAGAAATCTCCTTGTTTGTCCCACTGTGTCTAGTATTGCAGGATCAAATGCACTTTCTTTGTTTGATGTTTTGTGGTCTTTGATAAGCAAAGAGAATTGTGAAAAGTTTAATACTATATTGTATTAACAACGCGAAAACTTTGTGAACGCAGTAGTTCGAGACGATTTTAATTTGCGAAAAATTGTGAAACTATGTCGAAAGCGCGACGAAAAGGAGTGGCTACGATGATGTTCGATGGATCACTAACAATTATATTTCAATAATTTCTCTTAGAACCTAACTTATGCTACGGTGGCGAGAGACGGGGCGAATTCGCAAGAGCGAACAGACGAAAGCTTTATTGGCTCCCGCTCTCGCCCTACAACTAGTGATTTAAATACAAGCGCTGAGTGCGCAAACACCGCCCCCTCTGAAGGGACGACGTCCTTCAGCCCAGAACGGGCAACAGGGCCAGTCGGTGGACAGCTCGCCGATATTCGCCGTCCTGCGTCCTGACGTCCGCCACGCGAACCTTGCTATCGGCGCCGGCGTGCACCGCTACCACTCGTCCGATCCTCCACTGCTGGGGCGGAAGATTGTCTTCTGCGACGACGACGAGCGCTCCCACGACGAGGTTGGGCTCCCCCTGGTGCCACTTGGACCGCTGCTGGAGGCTGGAGATGTACTCCCGGGACCATCGCTGCCAGAACCTGTGCCTGAGAGACGAGACACCTCGCCATCGTCGCAAGCAGGTCAGGCTGATCTGGTCCGGGAGCGCCGCTGATGGTGGGGCCAGAAGAGGGCCGCCGATGAGCAGATGCCCGGGGGTCAGGGCCTCGCCGTCGTTCGGGTCGCTGCTTAGAGCGCCGAGGGGCCTGGAGTTGAGCACGGCCTCCACGCTGGTGAGCAGAGTTCCGAGCTCCTCCGCGGTCAAGAGGTCTTGGCCTACCGTCCGAAGGAACAGGTGCTTTGCAGACTTCACACCTGCCTCCCATAGTCCGCCGAAGTGCGGTGCTCTGGGCGGTATGAACGCAAACTCGCGTCCTTTTTTTGATGCGAATGTTTCGATACCGCCCCCCTGCTCCTCCAGACGGGCTCGGAACTCTCTCATGTGGCGATCTGCGCCGACGAAATTGGTGGCGTTGTCGCACCACACCTTTTCCGGAATCCTGCGACGACTCACGAACCTTTGAAATGCCAACAAGAACGCATCAGTGGTTAGGTCAGACACTAATTCTAAGTGGACCGCTTTGGACGCAAAACAGACGAACAAGGCCACGTACGACTTGTACGGTGGCTTACCACGGATACGATACGTTGTGCTGAAGGGACCACAAAAATCAACGCCACAAATATTGAACGGGCGGAGAGCTCGAAGTCTATCTGCTGGCAAGTTTCCCATAATTTGCGTCAAAAGTTGCGGCTTACAGCGAAAGCAGCGCATGCACGACCGAACTGTTCGTCGGCAGACTTCTTGAGCATTAACTAGCCAGATTTTCTCGCGCAGACGACTTACGAGAGCTCGTGGGCCAGCGTGACAGTTCGTAACGTGCAGGTATGACACATAGGATCTGACGAACTGTGAGCTTTTAGACAGCAACAACGGGAATTTGGCTTCGTACGGGATAGGAGCATTCAATAACCGACCCCCAACTCGTAGCAATGTCGAGGAGCACCAATCCGATTTATTTTCTTGAAGAAAAGGGTTTAACTTTTGAATATTCGTTGCTACCGGTTTATTCTTCCGAATTTTACTTATGTCGTCCCTGAACTCGTGAAATTGGACAGCTTCGACAATTTTATCAAAAGCGAAATCCAGTTCTCTTGGCGAAATACTTTTTTCAAAGGGCTTCGACACCTTTCTGCACCTTTGAATAAAACGAAAAACCCACACGAAAACTCTCAGAAGCTTCAGGTGCGACGAAAAAGACTCTATTTTCTGAAGCACATAATTTGGCTCTGGGCTGACTACGAGAGCTATTGCCGATTTGCGTAGCTCCATCGACATTACATCAGCCGGCAGTTCGAAATGTTTATTTACAGGCCAATTATTTTCTGAGTCTAGCAAGAACGAAGGCCCACCGAACCAAATGGACGTTGTAAGCTCCTCTACGTCACATCCTCGGGACACTATATCTGCTGGGTTGACTTTCGTGGGAACGTGTCTCCAAATTGCTTTCTCCGACCACTCCTGAATTTCTGCAACCCGGTTCGAAACAAAAACCGACAACGACGAGGGATGGGTTTTAATCCAGTGTAAAGTGATCTCGGAGTCTGTCCACAGGAAAACATTCTCAATGGGAGAATTTAGCAATGGCCTGACACGATTATAGAGATCTGCTAAAAGGTGAGCTGCACACAGCTCAAGGCGAGGCAAAGTTTTCGTCTTGAGGGGAGCTACTTTCGATTTGGCGGTCAATAAAGACACTTTAAAATCTCAGCAGTTTGAGTACGAACGTAGATGATGGAAGTGTCAGCGAAACCATATATTTGAATCGGGACCTGTGGATCTGTGTTGACGAATAGCGATACTTTAATTTTCGGCAGCTGCAGAAGCGTCGCTTTGAACGTCTCCCACGACGTAAGCAACTGCATCGTTAGCGACTCGAAGCCACAGTTCCAGCAAAAAAATCTTTGCATTTGTGACCAAAGGACACAAGAGGCCAAGTGGTTCGAAAAGTCGAGCAGTCAACGACAAAATATTTCGCTTTGTACACGCATTGAACAGAGTCGATCCTGGCAGCGACAAACGAAAAACTCCTATTTCCATTCTTTTAGGGTTAGATTGGGATTGCTGAACAGTTTTGGGCTTGGAAGCCTCTTCCGCTACCATGTGTTGGTATCGCCTGTTGATGGCCGCCTCGCATTCGCTCCAAAGTGGTACCGAAGTTTAATCTAACTGTTCCTCCCATTTTCGTTTAGTTCCTGCATCGACCTTGCTCATTACCAGATGTATTAAAATGGCATTGGTAATGCGTCTATCATCCCCAATAGACAGCAAGGAGTCATACAAGGCTGTGACCGTGTCGATGAGGGTTCTCAAGGCTGTAGCTGAAGGCTGGGAAATTTTTTGCAAATTAAAAAGTGTCGATATGTTGTCAAAAAAAATAAGACAATCATTATCGTACACCCGCTTCAGGCTAGCAAGGGCTTTGGGATAATTTTCCGCAGTGACTTGGAAGGCCCTAACTGTTCCTAAAGCGTCTCCAGCTAAACACGAAATTAAATGATTGAATTTTTCAATATCGTGTAAAGTGTCATCTTTGTCAACGAAAGTTTCGAAAAGGCTTATTAAATTTTTAAATTCGGAGTGTTTTCCGCTAAAAGTTGGGAGAGCAACGCTCGGCAGACGGCATTGAGGCGGGCGATTTGCTGGCGGAGCGGATTTCTCGATATTATTTTGTTTGGACTTATTTAAAATTGAAATCATTTGACATACATTTAATTTACACGTCTGCGTCCGGTGACGTGGAGTTCTTAACTAATTTTTTCTTTCCCTAGTAAGTGTCTATATAAATGAGCGCAATTGTCAGTGTCCGTTGTGTAGTTCATTCGTATGTCTGTAGGTGTTTTTATGATATGTAGCATTTCTATGGTGAATCGTTTGGCATAGTGTTGTTCTTGTGATAAAATACTCGCCTCTTCGAAGTTCGGTGAGTGATTACTCTTGGCACAGAGGGCTTTGAAGCTAAAGCATGCAGAACTAGCGCTGTCTGTATGCGTCAACTCAAGTGGTACGCTAACATACTCCCGGCCGTTGAACAGGTGTTCAACATCATCCAATATTGATCTTAAAGGCGTCGTATACGGTGATGTCCACTTGGAAATTTGAATAACATTGGCCTTTGTGGCATTTCGATGTCCTTTGACTATGACGAGGTTGGTTGAGGCGACTTTTTTTGGAAACGTTTCCATACATAAAATATTATCAACCAAAGTGATAAAATTAGGGCGACATAGGTACTTATGTGGTGGGGTTGTAGTTCGACGATCTCGTTTGGCATTTTTATTTTAATTCTTGGAATCAATTCAATGCTGAGCTCATTTAATTCATTATAACTTAGCTTGATTGATTTCATTTAGACTACAAAATCGAGCATATGATAATTTCAATGTTCCAGTAGCAGTTACCTGATGGCCAATAACACTCAGAAACGGATTTCTTAAAGTGCACTTCGGATCCAAGGATGAGAGTCCGATAATATCAATTGTTATGGTTGATAATTGATCATCGGGGATTTAATTGAAAATACCCATTGATTTTTTGTTCGCAATCTTTGCCATGAGAATGATTTCGTTGACCTTTTTTTGTTACAACGACGAAGATTTGTTATTAAACAATTGAAACTCACAATGATTGTCAATTGAGAACATGGATTGCTTATTTGAGCAAATATACTCTTCGCCATTCAGTATGTTACAAAGTTTCAATTCACCTAACGATGTTGATTCACAGCCATAACTGAATATTCAATATCAAGGGAAATCATTTTATTGTTGATGATTACCGGTATTGGAATCAAGTTATATATTTTAAATAACTGTGTTTATAACAACGGCAGTGTTTATTTAAAGATTACATAATCCTTTACCACTTTTGCTTCTGCCCTCATTAACCTATATACTTGAAGTACATCGTCGTTGACGAGAGGAAGCATTTTTCCTTGAGGCATATGAATTTTCAGTTTATTCAAATGTTGCTTGGGAGAAACAAGCAGTGGGCTAATTTCATTGTGATGTACATTTGTCAGAACATGTGAAATTTCTGTCTGAACTCTTTGAAGACTTTCCGCCAATATGGATAATTGGGTCGTCAACGCAATATACCATTGAAAGGCTTTTGAGAGAATCTAGACGAGCACTAGCTATATCCTCCATTTTCTGAGTCATTATTTTTATCCCTTTATCGATAGCAGCTTCATCTCATTTCATAATGTTTATTGTATAATGTTTATTGTATTATCGGACAAAACCTGGTACATCACACGCATTTCATGATAACGTTTCTAACAATGGGAGTGATTTTGATAATGTTATACTGTTGTCGTGAGAAACCCTTTAAATTATTTTGACCACAGTGCATATTTTCTTCGTGAAGTTTATGTAGCAGCATTGACGATCTCGTCATTATATGGTAGTAAGTAGGGATTCATTGCATCCCGAGAAATTGGGGCATTTTCCACCCTTGATCCCACTCTTATGATAGAGTTTTCGTCAAAATAAAGATGAAGAGAAGCGACCTTGGGTGATGGTGGTTCGCGATGACGTCGAAGGTGATTAAATTCATTTGTGAAGTCAGCATGTTGTTTACAGCGTATAATTATCCGCCTAGCTTGTTCCAATTCGTCAAACTCCAGTAGCTCGGTTGTTTTCTATTTTTACAATGACAAAAGCGTAACATGTTTGCAATTATACGTTGCAAGCGATTAAACGAGTTTCCATGTTTAATTCGATATATTTCTTCTCCTAGTTAACATGTTGCCAATGTAACAATTTTAATTTTCAGTTCCAAAGAAATAGTGTTATCCTTTCGAGCTTTAAATAGAACTGGTCACTTCTCTTCAGATCCATGAAGAAACAGTGATCCGTATAACCACACGGTATGAGCGCTTATTGAGATGCGGGTATCCCTTAAGATAATGCATCTGCGGCGTTGAGATTTGATGACACATGTCTCCATTGATTCGGACGGGTTGTATCTTGTATTTTGTAAGCCTGTTTGCAACGAATGTATAGAAATTCGATGCTTTCGCACTTATGCAACATAACACGGTTGCGGAATCTGTCCAGTAATGACATTTTATGGATTCTGATTGATAGTTTAGGTCCTTTTTCCCCTTTTCAGTAAGCTCTGCACCTAACACAGCTGCACATAAATCAAGTCGCGGTAGGATTTGCTTTCAAGAAGTGCTACTTTTGACTTAGCGCATAATAGGTGCACAGTCGTTTGTCTGTTCCTATATATGGCTCTTATAAAGCAACAGCACCAAGCGCTTATTCAGAAGCATCCACAGATATATGTAGTTCTTGATTATGAGGAATTTTTCCATCGTAAATGTGTCGTGCAACAGACATTTTCTTTTAACATAGCAAGTCCTGTCTCAAGGCCTCCCACCTTTCTTTAAGGAAAACAGAAATCTCTGTGTCCCAATCTAGTTCAAGGACTGAAAGATTTTGTAGAAAGATTTTTGCTCTGAATATGACTGGAGCAAAAAGACCAAGTGGGTCAAAAATTTGGACCAACTCAGAGGCTACCACTCTTTTTTAAATTGTTTGAGTGTTATGTTCCTGAGCTTTTCCACACAAGTGGTCATCCTTAGGGGTCCAAATAATTCCCAACGTCTTAACACTGGTATGTTACAGTGAAGTGCCAAGATTTATGTTGCTAGCAATAACTTCAGGTGAAAAATCCTTTAGTGGATGGTGTTAATTAGAGCACCATTTTTAAGACTTAAGTCCACAAGGTAGCAAGAATTCGTTCAACTCTCCTTGTATCCTTTTAGCATCTATAATTTTGTCTGCTCCGGTTAGGCAGACATCAACACAGAAGTTGTCCCTCAGTGTATTTGATCGAAATGACAATTTTTCCAAATTTTTATTGGCTAAATGCTCCAAGCATTTTGTGGCAAGAAATGGAGCTGAGGTTTTGCCATAAGTCACAGTTTTCAGCCGGTAATATTTTAATTCTTAAGACGGATTTTAGATCACTTTGAATAACTGGTTCTGGATAAAACACATCATTTAATGATTTTTCTGTAGATGTTTCACAGGAAGAATCAAAAACTACTCTTCGTTTTGTAGTAGTTTTTTCCGGTTTCAGGTCACAGTGGTGAGTAATAAAGTATTGTTCCTTTTGTATTTGATAAGGCAATACTTGTTTCATATGACCTAGTGTTTCGTATTCGGCCATAAATTCGCTTTACAAAATTTTAATGTCTGGGCTGGTTTTTCGTTCCAACGAAAGGAAACGCCTTGTCGCAATAATACAAGACTTCCCCAGAGCTGATGGATTTTCAGAAAAAGGTAATCTGACTATTAACCTTCTGTCTTGTGCATGTTGAAGATTTTTGAAAAAATGTTTCTCGCAATGTCTTTCCTCTGGTGTCCAGTATTTCCTTATTGGTTCCATGTTGTCCAGTTTCCAGAAGTTTTCCAAAGACGATTTGGCTTTTTTGTGGCATTTTTGAGCACATGTTGATTTGTCCAGCAATGATACAACCAAATTCGGTGTTCTGGAGAATCGGAAGGCCTGGATACGACTTGATTTGCTCTGGCCTTATGATAGGGAAATTATGTTCCGCGTTAAGCAGTAAATCAATTTTTGATGGTCTTGCGAAATGAGGATCAGCAAGCGGGATATTGTTTGATATTTTTAAGTTGCTTATTTTTACTTGTTCACTAGGCTGATCTGCCACAATATGATAAAGAAAAAACGCTTCGACTCTTGTTTCAAAATCACTATGTTTTGATAAGTACACTAACACGTCCTTTACTTTTTTGCGGATGGCCTCCAACTCCCTCAACGCGAGTATTTGTTGGTTGTAGTTTGAACGATAACCGCTTAACGAGTCTTTCAGATAATACATTTATTTGCGATCCGGAATCGAGAAGTGCGCGAAAATCTCCTTCTTGATTGTTTACTCCTTGCACTATGACTAGCCGTTGCAAATAGTGTGTACTTTTTTTCACAACTGTTGTTTGTAGCAGCAGACGCGGCTGTATTTGGTTCGGCAATGGATTTTCCTTTCTCTAAATGTAGCAATGTGTTGTGTTTTTTGTTACGTTTTATGCATGTTTATTTAGACATGCATTGTTTGGAAATGTGGTTTACCTTAAGCAGGAGAAATTTTCTTGAGTCTATCGCATTTGTAAATGCTATGTCCTTTTTGACAAAACAGGCACGCCCATGAACTCACTGTCGCTGAAGCATTTGTTTTATGTTTTTTCTTATGCATTTTGTCGCCAATGGCTTCAAGTGTAAGGAACTCTGAATTTTCCTGGTATCTAAAATTGCAGATTTTTTGTTGATTGAGAATCAAATAATTTTTCAAATATCGCTGTAGAAAGGACTCGCTTATTATTGAAACGTTCTTCAAGCATGGTCCAGGCAGTTTCGTAATTAATTTCTGTTAATTCTAAATGCCTAACTAACCTTTCTGCTTGTCCAGAGAGATTAGCTTTAAGATACCACATTTTTTGTATTTTTGGGATCGCAGATACATGAACCATTTTATGGTTGACAAAATTGTAATATTGCTTCTTCCGTGGAGATGTATCGCTCCATACAATAACCTAATTCTTCAGGTTCGATATACAATTTGTGGATTTCAAAATGAAGATTTTCAATTTGTTTCCATAAATTATCGATTACTGATTCATAAGTAAAGTTGTTTCCTGGAGCTATGTGTTTCAGAGTCCTTGACATAAATTCCAGAACCGCCGCTTGGTGTCTTATCAATTTTTGTATTTGTTCCAACACTTCTGACGATGTTTATGTTTCCATCGATTGAAGAAATTTAGTATTAAATTCTTCGGTAGCTTGACAAACAATCGTTTTCACTTGATTGTAGTATTGCTTTTCAAAATATTCATGCGACACTGGAGTATCATTTAAAATTTCCAGAATATTATTATTTCCCTTGAAGAACTTTTTTCAATACTTATCAATTTGCCGTTTTAAAATTTGGATTTCTTTGCCAATTTGGCTTTGAATGGCAATCAAATTTTCAACCTCCATTTTGCCTTATTTAAGTGCCTGGCCCGTTGGAAGATAATTTATTTGCTTAAGTAAGCTAGATACGCTTCTACTCACAACCGATTTTATGGTCAAAGACAAGTTAGGTTTTAAAGATTTGCGCACTCAGCGCTTGTAGTTAAATCACTAGTTGTAGGGCGAGAGCGGGAGCCAATAAAGCTTTCGTCTGTTCGCTCTTGCGAATTCGCCCCGTCTCTCGCCACCGTAGCATAAGTTAGGTTCTAAGAGAAATTATTGAAATATAATTGTCAGTGATCAATCGAACGTCATCGTAGCCACTCCTTTTCGTCGCGCTTTCGACATAGTTTTCACAAAGTTTCGCAAATTAAAATCGACTCGAACTACTGCGTTCACAAAGTTTTCGCGTTATTAATACAAAATAGTATTAAATTTTTCATGGTGACCCCGACGTGATTAGCAGTAGAGTTCGCGAGTTTTAGTTTTTTTTTCGGTGAAAAACTATAAAAAATACCAACAAAAACCAATTTATTCGTGTCGGTTCGGCCAATAAATTAAATTCAATAATTTCGTTGCTAGAAATTTTCTGCCGTTCTTGAAGTTGCGCCTGACGTTTCGTCAAATTTAATTGCTCAATTTGCTGCTGCCGCCAAATGGAAGTCAAAAAGGAAGTTGCAATTATCAAGTCGGCCATCCAGGTATAGAGTGCCAAAAGTTGAAATCTGTGGCGTTTTGTGCAATTGTGTTTTGGCCAATCTTTCAACTTTTTGCATTCGTGTAAAAATCGGTAGATAGTGAGCATTCTAACCAAGAAATAAAAATTTGCATGTACTAACAACCAAAATTCTACAATAAACATAATATATTTCAAATTATATGTGAATCGCTTTGGCCAAAAAACAAACAATAAAATACTCGTCGTCGACCCAATTAGTGCGAACTTAATTCCCCCAACTTTCGTCGTAGTGAGCACCAATTTAGGGTATAAATAAAAATAGCTGGAAAAAAGTGCAAATTGTGAAAAGTGTAGCTCTCAGAAAATTAGCGGCAATAACTTTCGCCGCAGTTTGTCCGAACATTTCCCGCGCTTTTCAGAATTTTCCCGCGCTTTTCCAATTTTTCCGCGCTTTTCATAATTTTGCGCGCATTTTGGCGTCAGGCTTATATATTCGTTGCCCTTAGTTAACGGTCAGTGTATCATTCTCCGTTAGCATTTGCATCGGAAGAGCCGCTAACCGCGTACACATACACACGCACACCGACACCGCTGCCGCTATTTCGAGTTATCTTTTGTCGTTTTCGTTCTCGATCGCTGCAGCAGTGCTATTTTCGGTCTGCCTAAACGTTTGTTCGTTTTTTCGGTACGCTTGAGCTTGAGCGGTAGCTCCCCTACAGTGCGTGCGTGCGGCATATACTGTCGCAGGGTTTATATAAAAAATATAAAAACCCTATTTAGATTTTTCGCTGTAATTCTCTCGGCACTTAGCTCCCTTACACCGTGTGCGATCCGGTATATTACTCGTTGATTTTTATTATATTATTTAACAAATAAATAATTTAATAAAAATAAATATTCAACACCTCTTCGATACCAACCAAATAAATACAAATAAACGCAATGGCAACTAAGGATATCGAAGAGCTTAAACACCAACGAGATGTTTGCATGAAAAGTATTAACCGAACTTATCGCCACTTAAAAGAAGCTAAATTATGTATAAATCCGGTCGAGCTTGAGTGTCGATTAGAGATTCTAAATACGCACATTGAAAATGCTTCACTTTTGCAAAACCAAATAGAAGTGAAAGATACAAAAGATGTATACCGCGAAGAGTTGGAAGAGAGGGCCGTAATGACAAAGTCATTGCTGATTTCAATTTTAAATAAGTCCAAACAAAATAATATCGAGAAATCCGCTCTGCCAGCAAATCGCCCGCCTCAATGCCGTCTGCCGAGCGTTGCTCTCCCAACTTTTAGCGGAAAACACTCAGAATTTTAAAATTTTATAAGCCTTTTCGAAACTTTCGTTGACAAAGATGACACTTTACACGATATTGAAAAATTCAATCATTTACTTTCGTGTTTAGCTGGAGACGCTTTAGGAACAGTAAGGGCCTTTCAAGTCACTGCGGAAAATTATCCCAAAGCCCTTGCTAGCCTTGAAGCGGGTGTACGATAATGATTGTCTTATTTTTTTTTTGACAGCCAGACTTCAGCTACAGCCTTGAGAACCCTCATCGACACGGTCACAGCCTTGTATGACTCCTTGCTGTCTATTGGGGATGATAAACGCATTACTAATGCCATTTTAATACATCTGGTAATGAGCAAGGTCGATGCAGGAACTAAAAGGATATGGGAAGAACAGTTAGATTATATTTCGCTTCCACTTTGGAGCGAATGTGAGGCGGCCCTCAACAGGCGATACCAACACATGGTTGCAGAAGAGGCTTCCAAGCCCAAAACTGTTCAGCAGACCCAATCTAGCCCTAAGAAGAATGGAAATAGGAGTTTTTCGTTTGTCGCTGCCAGGAACGACTCTGTTCAATGCATGTATTGCAACTCAGCTGAACATCAGATTGGAAACTGCGCTTCCTTCGCAGCCCTGACAGTTCAGCAAAGATTCGATTTCGCTAAAAGAGCACCCTTATGCATTAACTGCTTAAGAAAGGGTCACACTGTCAAAATATGCAAATCGAACAGATGAAGAGTGTGCAATTCCTCACATCACACTTTGCTACACATATATGCCCCAAACACAAATCTCGCGTTGCCACCTCCTTCTCAGCCCACGCTCATGCAGGAGTCTCCATCCACTTCGCATGTTTTGCATGCGAATGCATCGGATCGAGTCATTCTTGCAACTGCTGTTGTGAGCGTCCAAACAAAAAGCGGCGAGTTTGTATTAGCTCGAGCGTTGCTCGACTCTAGTTCACAAAAAAACTTTGTAACCGACGAGCTCGCTCAGAGGCTCAAAATTACAAGAGAGGACGTGTGCATGAGCTTGCGAGGCATTGGTGGAACTAATGCCCAAGCCACAAAAAAAAATACACACGATTGTGAAGTCGCGAGTAGGGAACAGCCAATTGTCGTCCGATTTTTGGATTATGAAAAATATTTCTGGTTATCATCCGGATCAAGCGGTGAACACCAGCGGGTGGAGGGATGCCTGAAAATATTCAGTTGGCAGATCCATTCTTCTTCAAGCCCCAAAAAATATAGTGTCAGGCAGATGTGCCTCTGAAAATAATAAAAACGCTGAAAAAATGGTACATCTCAGCTGCCAGGAGGAAGCGTTGGAGTCAATTGACACAACCCTGCAGAAATTTTGGTCTGTGGAGGACTTGCCGTCCAAGGCTAAAGTCCATACTCCTGAGCAACAACTCTGTCAACAACACTTTGAGAAAAATACTCAAAGATTGTCGTCCGGTAGATTTTCGGTTCGTTTGCCGTTTAAATCTGACCCAAATACTCTTGGTTCGTCATACGAAGTTGCGAAACGTAGATTTTTGTCGCTAGAAAGGAAATTGTCAAAGGACCCTTCGCTGAAGAAGATGTATATTGAATTCATGGAGGAATATGTTTCACAATGTCAAAATTCCGAATACTCCGCACTATTTCATTCCGCACCAATGCGTTATACGGCCACAAAGTACTTCAACTAAGTTGAGAGTAGTTTTCGATGCATCGAGCCGTACTTCTACGCAGGTAGCGTTGAATGACATCTTGATGGTAGGCCCAACTATTCCATAGGAGCTGTACTCGACTCTGCTTCGGTTTAGATTGCATAAGTTTGCCCTTGCGGCCGACATCAAAAAGATGTATCGCCAAGTGATGGTGGACGAAGCTGATCGTAACTTCCAGCTCATAGTATGGAGACGAGATCCTTCTGAGTCCCTGAAAATCTTTAAGTTGAACACCGTTACATATGGAACTTCGCCAGCACCCTTTTTGGCGATTCGGTGTTTAATGCGGCTAGGAGAGATGGCGCAAGCAACTCATCCAAAAGCCGCAAAGGTTATTCAGAATGATTTTTATGTTGACGATTTGTTGACTGGCGCCGGATGCGTTAAGGACCTGCAAAGCTTTCGAGACGAAGTTTCTCAGGTCTTGCAAGAGGCAGGCTTTGAATTGGCAAAGTGGTTTTCAAACTGCCCAGAGTTATCCGCATCTGATAGCGCTGTAATGCCACTTATGGCAGACTCAGACGTAACCAAGACCCTTGGCGTGGTTTGGTTACCGGTTAATAATTACATTTCAATTTCGGTTGGATGACTCTTTCCTGGATCTTCGCGCGACAAAACGAAATATTTTGTCGGTGACTGCTCGACTTTTCGACCCACTTGGCCTCTTGTGTCCTTTGGTCACAAAGGCAAAGATGTTGTTGCAGGAACTGTGGCTTCGAAAATTAGATTGGGACGAGTCGCTACCGATGCAGTTGCTCACGTCGTGGGAGACGTTTAAAGCGACGCTTCTGCAGCTGCCTAAAATTAAGGTATCGCGATTCGTCAACACAGTTCCACAAGTCCCGATTCAAATACATGGTTTCGCTGATGCTTCCATGCGAGCGTATGGAGCGTGCATCTACGTTCGGACTCAAACTGCTGAAGGTTTGAAAGTGTCTTTATTGACCGCCAAATCGAAAGTAGCTCCCCTCAAGACGAAAACTTTGCCTCGCCTTGAGCTGTGTGCAGCTCACTTTTTAGCAGATCTCTATAATCGTGTCAGGCCATTGCTAAATTCTCCCATTGAGAATGTTTTCCTGTGGACAGACTCCGAGATCACTTTACATTAAAAACCCATCCCTCGTCGTTGTCGGTTTTTGTTTCGAACCGGGTTGCAGAAATTCAGGAGTGGTCGGAGAAAGCAATTTGGAGACACGTTCCCACGAAAGTCAACCCAGCAGATATAGTGTCTCGAGGATGTGACGTAGAGGAGCTTACAACGTCCATTTGGTTCGGTGGGCCTTCCTTCTTGCTAGACTCAGAAAATAATTGGCCTGTAAATAAACATTTCGAACTGCCGGCTGATGTAATGTCTATGGAGCTACGCAAATCGGCAAAAGCTCTCGTAGTCAGCCTAGAGCCAAATTATGTGCTTCAGAAAATAGAGTCCTTTTCGTCGCACCTGAAGCTTCTGAGAGTTTTCGTGTGGGTTTTTCGTTTTATTCAAAGGTGCAGAAAGGTGTCGAAGCCCTTTGAAAAAAGTATTTCGTTGTTGTCCAATTTCACGAGTTCAGGGACGACTTAAGTAAAATTCGGAAGAATAAACCGGTAGCAACGAATATTCAAAAGTTAAACCCTTTTCTTCAGGAAAATAAATTAGATTGGTGCTCCTCGACATTGCTACGAGTTGGGGGTCCGTTATTGAATGCTCCTATCCCGTACGAAGCCAAATTCCCGTTGTTGCTGTCTAAAAGCTCACAGTTCGTCAGATCCTATGTGTCATACCTGCACGTTACGAACTGTCACGCTGGCCCACGAGCTCTCGTAAGTCGTCTGCGCAAGAAAATCTGGCTAGTTAATGCTCACACAGACTGTCGCCGCGATCGGACGTGTTGTCGGACCGTGCTTAGTTTGTGCAAGCTTTCAAAAAGTGATAATTGGAAAAGTGCAAATCGAAAATAATCAAATTCCGCAAAGACCCTCGGGCACAAATAGGTAGATTGGTTTCTAACCAACCTACTACAACGCGAGAAGACGCTTCTTGCGATGTAATCGCAAACACACATATTAATTAATTAATTAATTAATATACGCAGACTATAATTAAAGTGAAGACAATGAGTCAAAACGATATCCGCATGCAACGTCAGCGCGAGCAAGACGAGAGACGGCTCTCATCGATCAGAAATAATGCATATTTCTCGTTTACTGCAATCGAAAATTATGCAAACCCAGACAATACGCGGTCAATCACCCCCAGTTCGACTGACCTCTTGAACGTAACGAGCGAGAGAGCGCGCTCTTGTTCTCCCGCGCTACCATCGATGTCTCTAAAGCCAAAAAGTGCCGAGTGTACTCCAATGCATGTATGCACTGACCTACGCTTATCAACAATAAGTAGCAAAGCAGTGTCTTTAACCACTGCAACGGTAACAACAACAACAACAACAACAGCAGCAACGGTATCGACCAACCGTTTATTATCATCATCAGCAACTTCGCCATCGATAAACAAACCCGTAGCCAACACAAAAACGGCGTTCGCTGCGCTGCCCGAAAAATACACAATAAGCAACGAAAATAAAAGGCCGGCTGTGCAGACTGGTATGGATCGCTACATCCAAATCAAAAGAAAGCTGAGCTCCCTAAATTCTAAGCGAAAAATAACCCGTGCCAATTATAATTCAGCTGAGACTGAAACGCCCATTAATACAAACAGATTTAAAATTTTGGAAGACGCTACTGACGAAGAGGTTAACGAAGCTACCGAAGCTGAGAAGAAGAAACCGAAGCCCCCCCCAATATACATCCGGGAGAAAAGCTGCAATGCACTTGTTAACAAAATAATTGAGCTTATTGGAAAAGATAACTTCCATATAATTCCCCTTGTGAAGGGCAGCATACACGAAACAAAAGTTCAAACGAAGAACGAAGACAATTACCGAGTGTTGTCTAAATATCTTAATGACAAGAAAAAGAACTTCTTCACGTACCAACTTAAAAGCAGCAAGGGTCTGCAAGTTGTACTTAAAGGAATTGAATCCGATGTAACACCTGAAGAAGTAAAAAATGCACTACAAGACAAAGGTTTTAACACTAAGACAGTCTTCAATATCTTGAACAGGGATAGGAAACCGCAACCACTCTTCAAGATAGAGCTCGAACCGGAAACTAAGCCCCTTAATAGAAACGAAGTGCACCCCATATACAAACTTCTCCACCGTAGAATCACAGTAGAGCAACCACATAAGCGCAATGGGCCAGTACAATGTAAGAACTGCCAAGAATATGGCCATACAAAGTCATACTGCACACTACGCCCAGTGTGTGTAGTTTGTGGAGACCTTCATGACTCAGCACTCTGCCCAGCGAGCAAAAACGACTCCAATGTAAAAAAGTGCGGCAACTGTGGCGGCAATCATACAGCCAACTACAGAGGTTGCCCAATATACAAGGAGCTAAAAAGTCGCATCCATCAACGAGGAACCACTGCCCGCTCCCACAACGCACAGCTCACAGCATCAAAATCAAACCCTGAAGTCTTCTTTTCAACTGCACCCAGCTCCTCACTAGGACCCGTAACCCCCAACAAAAATGTGACATTTGCAAGCGCTCTAAAATTAGGACTGGCTCCTCCTGTATCTAAAACTTCATTTCCACAAGCAGCATGTCTAGAACACAACATGACTCAACAACGTCAACCAACGGAGCAGACACAAAGCAACTTTGAAGCAATGATAGTTAGCCTGCAACAAAGCCTAATGGAGTTTATGTCGTTTATGCGCACAACTATGCAAGATTTAATGCGAAACCAAAATCTTCTGATTCAAATGCTGGTCTCACAACAATCAAAATAATGAAGTCCCTACGAATTTCTACGTGGAACGCTAACGGCGTCTCACAGCACAAACTTGAGTTAACTCAATTTCTACTCGACAATCACATCGATGTAATGCTACTTTCAGAAACACACCATACAAACAGATACAATTTTCAAATAAGAGGCTACTCATTCTATGGAACAAATCATCCGGACGGTAAAGCACATGGTGGGACTGAATTCTAATCAGAAGTCGTATTAAGCACCACTATTATAACAAAACTGCTAAAAACTATCTACAGGCCACATCTATAAGCATACAACTGATTACCGGCAACCAACTAACTCTAGCCGCCGTATACTGCCCCCCTCGTTTCAATATAACCGAATATGAGTTTTTGCAGTTCTTCAACACATTAGGTGACCATTTTATAGCAGCAGGAGACTACAATGCCAAACACACACACTGGGGATCTCGCCTCGTGACTCCAAAAGGGAAGTAGCTTTACAATGCAATCATAAAATCCAACAACAAGCTTGACTATGTCTCTTCTGGTAGACCAACATACTGGCCGACAGACCCAAAGAAACTACCCGATCTTATTGACTTCGCGATAACCAAAAATATTCCCAAAAATCTTATAAGCGCCGAATGCCTTTCGGATCTTTCATCTGATCACTCGCCGGTCTTATTTCATCTTCTCCAACAACCAGGAACATTAGAACACCAGTTTAACCTGACCTCACAAAAAACCAACTGGCTCAAGTTTAGAAAATACATTAGCTCACATATTGAGCTATGTCCTCGCCTCAACGACGAAGCTGACATAGACAGCTTTGTAACAACACTGGAGTCCGTACTCGTCACTGCGGCTCAAGTTTCCACACCCCAAATCTCAAATATTCAATGCAAGCAAAAGAAGACAAATCTACAAATCGAACAGCTTGTCCTAGAAAAGCGGCGCTTACGTCGGGAGTGGCAATTCTATAGATCGCCATCTGCTAGGCAGAACTTGAAATACGCCTCACGGCAACTAACTAAAGCTCTAAAACAAGAAGAATCATATGCCCAGCGCCGTTATATAGAGCAACTGTCATCAACTTGCTCAAAACACTCACTATGGAGAGCCCACCCATCTCTTAGCTCACCGAAAGAAACCGTGATGCCTATTAGAAACCCCTCAGGCGGCTGGGCGCGCAGCGATAAAGATAGAGCCAGCACATTCGCCGACCACCTTAAAAATGTCTTTCAACCAAATCCTGCCACCAATGCATTCACTCTGCCGACTTTTGCATATGACACCCAGCTTCACCATGAGCCAATCGAGTTTCGCCCATTGGAAATCGTTAGCATCATCAAAAACCATATGAACCCGAGAAAATCTCCAGGCTGCGACCTCATTACCCCTAAAATGATCACGGAGCTTCCATATTGTGCCGTTCGCACCATTACACATCTCTTCAATGCCATCGCTAAACATGGCCACTTTCCAAAAAGATGGAAAAAGTCAATTATTATAATGATTTCGAAGCCAGGAAAAGACCCCACAATCCCCACATCGTACAGACCTATAAGCCTACTATCATGCTTATCTAAACTCTTTGAAAAATGCATATTGACTCGGATAAACACATATCTACGAATCCAGAATGGAATTCCATCACACCAATTCGGATTTCGAGAAAAACACGGAACGATTGAGCAGGTCAACCGAATAACATCAGAAATTCGAAACGCGTTCGAAAAACGTGAGTACTGCACCGCCATATTTCTGGACGTCTCTCAAGCTTTTGACAGAGTTTGGCTAGAAGGCCTAATGTACAAGATCAAGACAATGCTTCCCAGCAACACTCACAAACTTTTAGAGTCTTATCTACACGACAGAAAATTTGCTGTAAGATGTAACACTGCCATATCTGACGATTTTTCTATTTTGGCTGGAGTCCCCCAAGGTAGCGTGCTCGGGCCAACATTATATGTCCTCTACACAGCAGACATCCCGACAAGCAGTCGACTGACAACATCTACTTTTGCTGATGATACAGCTATACTCAGCCGTTCAAAATGTCCAATACAAGCAACTGCGCAACTAGCTCTTCACTTGGCCGACGTTGAAAAATGGCTATCTGATTGGAGAATTAAAGTAAATGAACAAAAATGCAAGCACGTTACTTTCACCCTGAATAGGCAAAACTGCCCACCCCTCACATTAAATAAAACCCTGCTTCCGCAATCAAACGAAGTAACGTATCTAGGAGTACATCTCGACAGAAGACTCACATGGCGCCGGCATATTGAAGCCAAAAGAACACACTTAAAGTTGAAAGCCAGTAGCCTACACTGGCTCATCAACGCTCGATCTTCCCTTAGCTTAGACTACAAAGTCCTGCTGTACAACTCAGTACTAAAGCCTATATGGACGTACGGCTCCCAGTTATGGGGGAATGCTAGCAATAGCAACATCGACATAATCCAGAGGGCTCAATCAAAAATCCTGAGAAAGATCACCGGGGCACCGTGGTACGTTCGCAACGAAAACATACATCGGGACTTGAACATCCCACCAGTCAAAGCAGTTATCGCAGAACAAAAGGATAAGTACCTCACCAAGCTGTCTTTGCACCCCAACCACCTTGCAAGAGGTCTAACAAGGTTGTGCAACCAATCCCGTCTTCGTCGCAATGACTTACCTACCCAGCGGCCAACTTGAGGGACGCGCAACCAAAATTACAGTCCACTGTTAGTTAATGTTTAACTCTTAAGATTCGAAAACTTATTGTTAGTCTCAAAGCTAAGAGAAGATTCAATAAATAAAGCAAAGTTAATAAAAAAAAAAAAAAAAGTTAATGCTCAAGAAGTCTGCCGACGAACAGTTCGGTCGTGCATGCGCTGCTTTCGCTGTAAGCCGCAACTTCGAGCTCTCCGCCCGTTCAATTTTGTGCCGTTGATTTTTGTGGCACAACGTATCGTATTCGTGATAAGCCACCGTACAAGTCGTACGTGGCCTTGTTCGTCTGTTTTGCGTCCAAAGCGGTCCACTTAGAATTAGTGTCTGACCTAACCACTGATGCGTTCTTGTTGGCATTTCAAAGGTTCGTGAGTCGTCGCGGGATTCCGGAGAAGGTGTCGTGCGACAACGCCACCAATTTCGTCGATGCAGATCGCCACATGAGAGAGTTCCGAGCCCGTCTGGAGGAGCAGGGGGGCGGTATCGAAACATTCGCATCAAAAAAATGATGCGAGTTTGCGTTCATACCGCCCAGAGCACCGCACTTCGGCGGACTAAAGCAAAGCACCTGTTCTTTCGGACGGTAGGCCAAGACCTCTTGACCGCGGAGGAGCTCGGAACTCTGTTCACCAGCGTGGAGGCCGTGCTCAACTTCTGGCCCCTCGGCGCTCTTAGCAGCGACCCGAACGACGGCGAGGCCCTGACCCCCGGGCATCTGCTCATCGGCGGCCCTCTTCTGGCGCCACCATCAGCGGCGCTCCCGGACCAGATCGGCCTGATGGTCCCGGGAGTACATCTCCAGCCTCCAGCAGCGGTCCAAGTGGCACCAGGGGGAGCCCAACCTCGTCGTGAGAGCGCTCGTCGTCGTCGCAGAAGACAATCTTCCGCCCCAGCAGTGGAGGATTGGACGAGTGGAAGCGGTGCACGCCGGCGCCGATAGCAAGGTTCGCGTGGCGGACGTCAGGACGCAGGACGGCGAATATCGGCGAGCTGTCCACCGACTGGCCCTGTTGCCCGTTCTGGGCTGAAGGACGTCGTCCCTTGAGAGGGGGCGGTGTTTGCGCACTCAGCGCTTGTAGTTAAATCACTAGTTGTAGGGCGAGAGCGGGAGCCAATAAAGCTTTCGTCTGTTCGCTCTTGCGAATTCGCCCCGTCTCTCGCCACCGTAGCATAAGTTAGGTTCTAAGAGAAATTATTGAAATATAATTGTTAGTGATCAATCGAACGTCATCGTAGCCACTCCTTTTCGTCGCGCTTTGACATAGTTTTCACAAAGTTTCGCAAATTAAAATCGTCTCGAACTACTGCGTTCACAAAGTTTTCGCGTTATTAATACAAAATAGTATTAAATTTTTCAGTTTAGAAAAAGAGCCAAAAATTTTTTTCAAATCTTTTTATTGAAAATAAAATTATGTTTTTCAAATTTTTTATTCAATTTTTTTGTTAAGTATTAGGATGCAATCGCTTCCTGAAATATGCAAGAGTCGCCGTGTTGACTACATGAAATTTTTGAATTCCAGTTGAAGAGCCGCTTTGTTGACTACTTCAATTTTGGAAATTAATTGACGGTTACCCAGAAAGTCGCCAAGTTGACTTCAGTAACTCGGATTAAATTGGTGTTGTAAGCTGGAAGAGTCGCCGGGTTCACTTCTTTTACTTTTAAACATTTGTGTTATTGGAGTCGCCAAGTTGACCTCCAAGATTGTAGTAACAGGTCGCCAAGTTGATTTGTTACTCCTTGAAAAAAATTTTCAAGTTGTTCGGATGTATGCTCGGAAAATTATTTGAGGCAAATAACCCTTCGTTATGAATTCTGCTCGATAACAGGTTTATTAAGCACGATTTTTCACAACTTTAACTCTAGATGATTCGATCGCCAAGTTGATCGGGAATCTATCTAGAAAAGTTGACTAGAATTTTATGCAACGGTCGGGGTCACCAAAATGTTTGTAGTTTTATTAAGTTTTTATTATTTATAATTGTGGTTGCCCCTAGAACATAATCTAGTGACAGTAGGACATTAAACCTACGCTTGAATTGGTTTAACTCGGAGAAAATCATGCATATGAGGGCCAAAGCCAGAGCGACGCTCACTCGTGGAATCCATAGTAATTGAGTACACAAGGACTACTTGAGTACTGATTTTATTTGTGCAAATGTCTGGTTTATATACACGATTTTAGAGTCAAGGAGGCCACTATTACAAAGAAGTGGAATGGGGTTGTTAGTTAAAAATACAATACAAAAATACAATACAGAGTCAACAAATTTGTATTTAGACTAGAGTTAGTAAAATAGAATCCGGGTTTTGAAGGTAAAGCAGGCAGAGCTAGCGATGTCGGCATGTGTCGACTCAAGTGGTACGTTAACATTAACATACATTGCGCTGGCCCTATCTGTTAAAAAGACACTTCCATTCTGAACAGAGGAATGAGAGTACGATGAGAATATAAAAATAAAGGAGAAATAGAACTTGAATTGCAACCTTCGCCCGAGGCAGTTCAGTGCAGTGAGAAAAAACCGACGTCCCTATTAACGATTTACTCTAAAACTAGCACCGCCCGACTTCTATTTATACTTTAATGATTTCTTAAGAGAGCATATTTGATGAATTAAAGCACTATCATATTTTTATTCATGCTGCATTACTGGGCACTGGTCAATACCATACAGCTAAATTTCAAAAATATGGAAAATAGCACTGGCTAACAAATTTAAATCGATAAAATCCTCAAGAGATCAAACTTTATTTTCCGATGCAGATGATTTCCCAGATGCAAAAAATGACACTCAACATTTTAGCCTTAGAAGGATGAACCCTAAGAAAGCATACCAAATGATACTCACTTTTTTGGAATTTAGAAAAGTGTTCCTGGTTTTAGGGTACCTAGCCCTAAAAATAGGCAGTACCTGCCTCAATTTATTAGCACCGCACTATAAATTCTATTTTAAATATTTTTAAAATTATTGGCGATTCTTTCTAAAATCTAATCCAATACCCTCTGCAAGGGTATAAAAATACACGCCTAAAAAACGAAAATAATTTGATCACTTTTGGGCATTTAGCGGCTGTATGGTATATGTTAAATTCTAGATTGCAGAACAAAGACAACATAAGAGAGAAAAATCCATAAAAAATCGGTTTACGGCAGACTGTTAGCTAATATCTTGTTGGTTTCGTATGCCAACTTCAAGATAAAGTGGTCAAATTTTGTTCGCTTTAGAGTTTTCAATTTATTCAGACTTTGGCGAAATCTAACATCTACATTAGGAAAGCTCACCTTATAACTAAAAAGAATAGTTTAAAAATAATATATTTCTAGTATATTATCGATGACCGCAATCGGTTAAGCAAAACTTGAAATAAAACTATAAATTTGCATGAAAACATGGAAAAACAGGAAAGGAAGCCATCTTCTTCATATACCCTTGCAGCTATTGCAAAAACTAAATGTTCTTGAAAACATTTAAATTATGATTGACTTGCGTGTATGTTTACATTGAAGCTATTTGAAGCTTATTTGATAGTTCCTATGGAAGCTATATGATATCGTTTTCCGATTTTAATAAAATTAAAAGCGTAATTCTGAACTGTCAAATTATTAATTAATCAGCTGCTCCTTAACATAGATAAGAGCTTCTGAATCAATGCCGACAAATTTTAAATTTAGTTGGTTCTTGGTCTCTCTCCGTTACGCCCCTATTTTCCTAAGGACCGTAAACTTCTCGCGCTCGTTATCCATTTTAATAAGTGAGGTGGAGTGAGATGCAATGAAGAGCTGAGCTGGTTGAACAGAGTTCTAAGGTTTCTTCCTTCCATTTACGGCACGCCATGCATACCAAGGTCAGCCCAAATATTTGTCATGCTTTTGTGCGAAAAGTTTTGCCTCTACGCGACCCACACTCTCCTTCATTGCACGCATATACGCAATCTCCCGGTGCAAGTTGTTTACCCGCTCAGACAGCTGTTCCCGTTGCGCGAGTTATAGTATGAAATAGTTAACGGTGATTCTTATTCATCCAATATTCAGTTAAGGTTTATATATAGACAGTTGATGTGTTCGCTTTGGTTGTTCCAAACGGAATAATTTTTTATTGTGGCTTGAGATTCAAATCAAACCTCCGCCAAAGAATTTTATGTGTTTACAATTATGTATGTGTGGGTGAGTAAATGCTAACAAGGTATTTTCTGGAGCTCTGCTGAGTGGGTGTCGTTTAGCAACATCCTGCCTTGTGCTGATGTTGCATTTCTTATGTGCATCTTATGTGGGACAACGAACGGCTAGCTGTCGGTCACTGTCCACTTGGAAGAGGGTAACACGGGGAGGTTTAGGCGGTGGCATAGTCGATGGTACCGGTACGGTAACTCCTCCCCCCCTAGAATGGAGCGATGGCCACATCTGTGGTATATCCAGAGCGACATTGTGCAGAAAAGCATTGGGGGTGAAGATTGTTTTTGTTTTTCTAATTCTCCATATTGCCAGTACCGTTATCGCTAGAAGCACCAGCATACCATATATTACGGAAAATGTGTTTCCTGTACTTTTCCCATGTACACTACTTTTTTGAGGTTTCTCATATCTTCAAGATGTAAAACTTCTAGGTTTAACTCCTGTTTAGTGTTATTTATAAGTATCTGCTTACTTATTGTAGTGGTAAGTACTATATGGTCCTCTTTATGTTCCATAACTTGGCCATCATACTTTATGCCATTTATTTCGATCGAACAGTTTGCATATTTGATTGCTAACGCCCCTGATATTGTAATATCCTCTCCACACGTGTTGTTTACAGGTAAGTTCAAAGCATTGAAAATGAATATGTGTCCATCCTCAGGTGCCAAAACCATTTCTCTTCCCTCTAGGTTTACTGAATCGCATATTGGTGGTTTGTTCGTTAAAATCTTCCTCAAGCACTCCTTTCCTTTTGTCTCAACACCCAACTCTTCGCTCTCACAAATAAAAGTTTCATGAACTTTTGAACATTGGTTGTTAAAGAAACTTATTTTATACTTATTAATTGCTACATAATTTGGTATTATTAATAAATGAGTTCCATTAATTGGAATTGGTATAACATGATATAGCTGATAAACATTTGGCTCAAAAATTGGAGCTCTTACCCTAAATATTATGTCTGTCTCATTTATTTGTGTTTGTATATTTATTAGTTCGTAAACTTGTTCATTTGAAACAATTTTGAGCCCTTGACTCTCTACAAACTGTATAATCCTCTCTAATTCTGTCTCTGCTAAAATGAATTTAGGCACAATGCGAAGTTTCGCTAACAATATGCTTTCCGCAATATTGTTTAAGTGTACTGTTAACAAATCAATACTGTAACTAATCCTATTCAAATGCTGGAGCATATGTATTTCATTGTGCTCTTGTGTTAGTTCCCTAAATACGTTATTCTTATAATTCTTTATAAACAAATTTATATCTTCCTGCTCCTTATTTATATATCTTAATTTTCGTAAACCTACTCAAGGTTTCCTGATAAAAGGTTCTTTGCTCGTCCGCTTCTTTTGTAAGAAACCTTGTTTCATTTCTCAATTCTTTTATTCTATTTCCTATTTTCTCCTCATCATATGCGTCCATATTTCCCGAAACTATTTTTATCATGCTCCCTAATCCATTAAAAATTCCTCTTTTGACCCTATTTCTTGGTTTAAGTACTTCTAGCTTCTCCTTCACCTGATACACTTTTTCCTTAACTACCTGGACTGCCTCACCTGAGAATCTAACCTTCTCTATGTCTAACAACGCGTTCTCAATCTGTGCAATATTACCTTCATAGTCCTTAAAGTTTATTATATGGTCAAACATCTTCGCTCCGACCATTACTCTTGCCTTTCCCAGTTCCATTTTTACGATCGCCTCTTCTCGTTTTAGTGCTTGCACCTCCATTGTCTGTCCATGGACTAATATGCACCTGTAACCGTGATTGATTAGTTTTTATTTTGTTTAATTCTTTTTTTAATTTTTGATTTATGTATCTTCTGTTTCTTTTTGTAACGAATGTAACCCCATTATCCTCATCTACTGTGTGTTCCGTAAACCTAGGTGTTAACTTATTTCTTCTATTCTCCTTCCTATAAACTACCTCCTCTTTTTCTAACTCCATGGGTTCTTCTCTTCCTTCATTGAGTTTTCGCGTCCTTTCCTGTTTTTGTCTTTCCAACCTGTTCTTAACTTCCTTTTAAATTTCCTCCTGATATGCATTTAACTTCCTTAAGTACTCGTGCTCTGTATCGAAATTAATTTCCCGTTCAAAAACGTGTGTTCTCCCCGAGAACAATTCGAACGGCTTCAATTTCGTACTGGAGTGTATTGAGTTATTATAAGTTAGGAAAACTTCATCTAAAACTTCCTCATGCTCATTTTCTAGTTTTAAGTCCTTCCTTGTTTTCATAATTATCCTATAAATTTCTGTCAGTGTTGAATGAAGCCTTTCAACCGGTGAATTGCTGGACGATTGTTGAAATGACGTCACATGCAATTCAATTCCGTACTGCCTACAGAAATCCTTGAATAGTGCCGAGGCATAATCTGCGCCTTGGTCACATATGATCTTTTTAGGAACGCCGTACTGACCTATGAACTTCTTTATTGATTTAACAATATTTAAACTGTCCTTGCCGGTATAGTGTATCCCACGGCAAACCTTGAAAACTTGTCTTATATTGTTATTACATAGTTTTTGTTGATTGTATATAAGTCCGTATGAACGACATCAAGTGGCTTGCACGGGGTTTCCGTATTTTGAAATACCACCTTTTGCGGTTGCCGATCATATTTCAATGTCTGGCAAGTTTGACACGCATTAATGACCTGTGTTACTCGGTTTTTCATAAATGAAAAATAAATGTCCCGTCTCATCTTCCAAAACGTTTCATCTATTCCCCTATAATTACCTGAGGTGTGATACCTTTCTATTTCTTCTCTTTGTTCACTAATATCTGTTATTTCCCGCATGAAGGTAAGACATTGTACTGCTTTATACAGTTTGCTCCTGCAAAAATAACTCTGAAACGCTTCTTCTACCTTTTTAAAAACTTCATCTGACGTGTATATCGCACACAACCTGTATGGTTTAAGCACCTCCCTAAGAATTTTTGCAATTTCCTCTTTTGTGAACTCCTTTTCTGTTATCGTCCTTCTTGTCTTGTTCTTAAAAGGTGTCACCACTGTTCTGCTTGGTGTCGACCCAACCTCAAATATTAACTGGACATTAAAGTCATTCAGTGGCTTTTCTGCCACATGAATGCAACTTAATTCCAGTTCACTTCTATGGGCCGCACAAGTAGCCTGAGTTGACTCTAGTTCACTGTTGTGAACTTGTAGTTCAATTCTGTTCAAGGCGTCTGCCACGACGTTTTGTGACCCCTTTTTGTAGGTCACCTCGTAGTCATATTCCAACAGTTGCAGCTTCCACCTCACCAACTTGGAATTTGGTTCCTTAAATCCCATGAGCCAAGTTAGTGGGCGATGATCTGTGACTATTGTGAATTTGTGACCAAACAAGTACGGTCTGAAGTGGTTTATGCCCCAAACTATGGCAAGCATTTCCTTTTCTACTGTGGAATAATTTACTTCAGCCTCATTTAACGTTCTGCTTGCAAATGCGATTGGTCGATCACCTCCCATTGCTCCTTGTGATAACACTGCACCAATAGCAAAATTGCTAGCATCTGTGGTCAAATGAAGGGTTTTGTAAAATCTGGATATTTCAACAATGGATCATTGCATAACAACGTCTTGCAATATTCAAAAGTTTTTGTATACTCCTCATCTATGATTATCTGTTGTTTTCCTTTTAGTCTCTTAGTTAATGGTTTCGTTATTTTTGCAAAATCTTTTATGAATTTCCTGTAATAGCCAATAAGTCCAAGAAATGACTTTATTTCCTTTGGTGTTTTGGGCAAAGGAAAAAGCTTTATGGCTTCAATCTTCTTTGGGTTTGGTCTGACTCCTTCTTGTGTCACTACATGCCCTAAATACTCTATCTCCTTCTTTAAAAATTCTGATTTGTCTGTTTGAAGTTTAAAATTTGCTCCACTTATCCTTTTAAAAACTGTCCTCAAATCTTGCATGTGACTTTGTAGGGACGGGGAATACACAATTATGTCATCCATGTAGACTAGACAAATCTTGCCCACCAACTCTCCCATCAGGTTATTCATCACTCTTTGAAACGTCGCTGGAGCATTTGTCAGTCCAAATGGCATCCTTACATATTCAAAATGCCCGTTATCCGTTGTAAATGCTGTTTTTGGAATGTCCTGTTTTTCCATCTCAATCTGATGGTATCCGCTAGCCAAATCTAATACCGAGAAATACATGGCTTTTCCCAGTTTATCGAGTACTTCGCCAATTACTGGCATCGGATACCTATCCTTCACTGTCTTCTCATTCAACTTCCTAAAATCTACCACCAATCTCCACTTTTGTTTTCCTGACAGGTCCATCTTCTTTGGTACTAGCCAAACTGGTGCACTCCAAGGTGAGTGACTGTGCCTAATAACTTCCTGTTCTAACAATTCCTGTATCTGATTCTTCATTTCTTCTCTTTGTTTAAATCCATATCTATATGGCTTTTTATAGATAGGAATATCGTCCGTTGTTGGAATTGAATGAGTTACCGCATTGGTAAATGTCAGTTGATTTCCCTTTGTGTGAAAAATACTTGGAAATTCCGAACACAGTTTTTTAAGGCTTGCCGCCTCTTCTGTATTTAGATGGGACATATCCAATTTTGCATGGCTTGCATCACCCCCAGCTAATTCCGTTGTGTTCATTTCCCTGCATACATACTCCTGTTTAAATGGTCTTAGCATTTCGATTTCTACATAATCTTTGGAATCATATGCAGTGACAGCCAACGGCTTTTCTAGGTATAATTTCTTTTCTTATCCTGTGAAATTGACAACTTCTAGGTCGGCCTGTCCCTTCTTTGCATAATAAATTCCACCGGTTATTTCTAACCCTTCTTCCCTAGTGTCGTTTGTATCAAAAATGAACCATTGTTTACTGAAACTGGTAAGGTGACAATTGTTTTAGTCGCCTCCTCCAGGATATGTATGTCAGTGGTCCTATTGGGCTTCAAATGGACTTTAACTGTCCCTGTCTTGGTTCTTAATACGAGATTTTCTAAATCTAAACTTGCACCTAACTTAATTAATATGTCCATTCCCAATAATCCATCGAACCAGGAATGAAAATGGAATAAAAAGAAATCAAACGATTCCCCTATTGCAATTTCCTGCAGCTCGACATCTTTTATATAACTGTTTATTTTATGACTCCCTATTGGAGTTTTAACTACAAGGTTTTCTTTCAATTTTTGCTGTTGATCTTTACTAACCATTGCGGGATTTAAATACGAATTTGTAGCTCCCGAATCTATAAATAATTTTAGTTTTTTTTCGTTATTTACTTTAACTACCACGTATGGTAATGTCGCCTGATGGGTATTCTTCCTTATATACCCTGTCTGTTTTTTGAGGCATTCTGGCAAAAATTTCCCTCGTCCTCAATGTTATTCAACTCCTGCTCCTCTTGTCTTTCTACTGTATTTAATTGCCCTGACTGCCATCGTTTGGCACCTCTAGGCCCAGTTGATGAGCATTCTGCAATTTCTTGTTTTGGCATTATTGCCTTTTTATTATACCCTGAAGAGTTAGAGGTCGACTGATTGTCATATCCTCTATTCCTAATTCCTTCCTTATTCCACCTGGGGTTCCTATTATATCCTCCTTGTTGCCTATATCCTTCATTATCTCTGTTAAAGTTGTTATTGTATCCTCTGTTTCTATTATACCCAAAGTTCTGCCTGTTATAACCCCCTGCCATACTAAAATTATTGCTCCTGGGTACCTCTTTAGACCGGTAATAAATGTCTCTCTCCTTAACCGCTATCTCGTATGCTTCCAAGAGCGTCTTCGGAACTCTTCCCTTCACGGCACTACCTAAATTGCCTTTAAGACCTGTTACGAACGCCTCCAGACACGTTTCCTCATATAACTTTTTCTTCGCCTGAATTGCGAGTTCGTATCTGTCCTGTCTATAACATTACACAATGCCTTATGTACATCAGATACCTCTGAGTAAAATAATTCTACTGTCAGTTTTTTATTTTCCAACTGGTTTAATTCCCTCAGTAAATCAGGTTCTGACCTCTTGTCTGCAAAATGGGGCTATCAAAATTCTTTTAATTACATCCCAATTTAATCCACAATTTGATTTTACCAAAATGTCATCGGCCTTTCCTTGGATTTTATTCCTTATTTGCCTAAGGATCATTAGTCCCATAGGTGTTTGATCCATCCCTCTAATCATTAAAAGGATCTCCTCTGCGTTTAAGATGAACTCGTTTATCCTTTCTTTTTCCCCCATAAAAACATGCATCGACCGGATCACGTCGGAAATTTTCACAGTACCTAACATCTCAAATGTTGCCTGTTGCATTCCTAAATTGTCCTGATGCGTCATTGTATGAGCTTCCCTGTTCTGCACTGCTCTAGAAGTTGAGGGCTCAAAATTTAACTGTTCAACTATCGTTGGCAAACTGGTAGCCTTTTTTATAACTTTACTTCTAGTCAGAGGTCTAAGTGACTCTTTGACTTTGTTAATTTTTGACATTTACAATTCTCTTTTGTTTACTCTTTCAACTATTATTTTTTTTTTTTTTTTTTTTTTTGCTTATGCTTATTATATAGTATATGTGTATCTTGATATATATGTATATATTGTATTATGTATTTTCCTAGCTTTTTCCTGATGTGTCTTTAATAATTCCTTTTCCTTAGAAGTGAGGTGTGTGTCCGTGTCTTTTATCTGTAAAATTTTGTTATTATCATTTGTTCAATTGTTTTATTACTAAAAATTTTTTGTAGTGTGTTGGAAGTGTTGTGTATGTGTTTCTTTTATTTTTTTTTAATTTTCTTTTCACCCTTCTATACCCTTGCGCGATGCAGTGGTATCAGGTTCCCTTGTATTTTTGTAACATATATATATATTCTATTATTATTGCATAATCGTCACTTTTGCGCGTTGCAGTGGTTTCTGATATGGCAAAATTTCTTCTTGTAGGTGTTATAATTTATTATATTTAACTTTGAGATTCACCAAATACCCTTGCGCGATGCAGTGGTCTTTGGGGTTTCCTTGTCTGTTTACTATTTTTTTTTTTTTTTTTTTTTTTCACGGTGCTAAAACTAACTGGAAATCCTGCGCGATGTATTTATTCCAGCCACGAGCGGACAGTCACTTGCAATATATATTTCTTTTATAATCTTTTCCTTTTTTTTTTTTTTTTTTTTTATTATTTATTGACAGGCAGAGTATCCACCCACCGACCTGGGTTTCTTTTCCTAAGCTGCATGTTTGATGTTCGCGTCCAACATCGAACTTTCGAACGTCTTACTTGCAACTCAATCCGTCGAACTAAATGGTTCGATGACGTTGCAGGTCGCCAGGTTGCGTCGCACCAGATTCCCAGTCAACACATTATTTGATTTAATTTATTCTTGCCAATGTTCTTTGTTGTTGTTTCATTTTATGCCTTTCAATTTTATCATTATTATATCTGTGCACCCTTTCTTTTTCTATTTACACCACACACCTCACTTCCTTAACATCACTATTTTAACTTACTGTTGTATATAAATTATACAAATAATTGTTTTCATCATTTCGGTCCTTCTCAGTTCTCCGGATATGTGTGTCTTTTTTTTTTTTTTTCTTCCGGCTGATAGGTCCGGCTGCGCCAGTTATACTATGAAATAGTTAACGGTGATTCTTATTCATCCAATATTCAGTTAAGGTTTATATATAGACAGTTGATGTGTTCGCTTTGGTTGTTCCAAACGGAATAATTTTTTATTGTGGCTTGAGATTCAAATCAAACCTCCGCCAAAGAATTTTATGTGTTTACAATTATGTATGTGTGGGTGAGTAAATGTTAACAAGGTATTTTCTGGAGCTCTGCTGAGTGGGTGTCGTTTAGCAACATCCTGCCTTGTGCTGATGTTGCATTTCTTATGTGCATCTTATGTGGGACAACGAACGGCTAGCTGTCGGTCACTGTCCACTTGGAAGAGGGTAACACGGGGAGGTTTAGGCGGTGGCATAGTCGATTATACCGGTACGGTAACTCGCGCGTAGATCAGATATTTTGACCTCTACGCTGAGTACCCTCTCTCCCGTCCATTTTATCTCACCCTCAATTCCGTCCAAGCGCTCCGTAAGGCTGCTGAGGATGCGCGTCTCCGCCTCCCGAACCAGGGTGGCAATTTTATTGATGTGCTCCTGCAGGCTTTCCCGTAGTGATGTAGACATCAAATCGGAGTGTTCCTGAAGGCGTACGGTGGGTCCCAGCATTGTTGCCGTGTCGCATGTTCGCCGTCGAAGCAGAAGACATTATGCGTTCTGTTTATCTTTTGCATTTTCCAATTCACTTCTTTCTCAGCTTGTTATAAATAATTATTCCATAGATTAGCACTATCGAATGGTACATAAAAAGCCGACATTTAAAAAAGCTTTAGCTGTTTGTTGATATAATTCAATTTGTTCAACAATAATTCATAAATTTCTCCTATTAACTATTCGATACTTCCGATATACTGAAATAATAGATTCATTATTAGTTTTACCTCAGTTAATGGCTAGTTTAATAATACATTTATTTTGTTTTTCATTAAATATCAAGCACAAAAGATGCCAAAAACAGTGCTGTCAATCCAATGCCGAAAAGTTAAAATCTTATAGAGTTTATGCATTTCTGTAGCTCGCTTGACTTCGGCCGATTTTAATAAATTTTTATTACGTGTACTGGTTGCTATAGTTATATGTTTATGCTTTGAGTTCCTTTATTCGTTAATTTTCACTTATTTTTTCCGAATTCACCCGACTTTCATGTCCGCAGGTTTTGCCACCCTTCTTTTATTATTTAAATTTGGTTTGCTACGCCATTACAGTAAATTGTAAATTCACAACAAAAAAAAAAAACTAAGACAGCTTAACTCTTCTGGTCTAAGATTAGAGGTTCTTAGCCAACTGGCGAATTTAACATTTGACAATACATAGGTTACAACAGAATTGATTTTGGACATTCTATTCGACTAAGTAGTAAACTCAGCGTCACCGATCTGGTCTGAAGCGCTGGATTCTAAATGGCCAAAATAGGAAACTGCTGTCCTCAGCACGTCCGTTTGGTCCGGTGGTTGGATGGAAAATATGGAGCTGGCGGATATAACTAACCCCGCTACGGAAATCAGTGTCGCGAGTTTTTCCTGACATTACCCTTTTCATAAATGCTTAATATTAAGACATCCCTGATGAAAAAACACTACCTAAAAAATTATGTTACAATTTGAATTGGTAATATATTTCGTTTTCCACAATCGCTGCATACCCTTACGCTGAGTGCTATTTTGGAGACTTAGGCGTCCCACGGTCCCTATCATTCAAACTTTCGGTCGTGTTTCCAGTTTGTTTTTTTTTAGTCAAGCGCCATTACACCGACTTTACAATGTCTTAACATTTCAACGCACATATTGTGCTCTGTGCTTTATCCATTTTGAACCCTTTGAAAATTTGGTTTTCATTTTATAAAAATTTAAAATGCTAGTGGAAAATTCTACAGAACTAAGATTTCAAAAATCCTTTTTAGTAATAAATAATTATTGCCTTTAACGTCGTCTTAGGTCATGTTTTATAGAATATAGTATTTTTTTGTATAGCTGAAAGGGTAAACAATCCTCGGCTTGCCGAAGCTTTCTTTCTTTCTTGTTGTAAATAAAACTCACATACGATGGTTTATGTTCTTAATATTATTTTCAGAAAAACAATGCATAATTTTTTGATATCAAACTATCTTTCAAAGGAAATTTTGAACTTAAAAAATATTATAAAAAATGAAAACCTAAGAAAAAGAATTAAAAGAGCACAAAAGGATATACATATCGAAGATAAATCAAAATGTTCCATTCCAAACTCTACTGACGACTACATTGAAATGTTATTGCTTACCGGTTTTTCGCAGTACAAACCATGGCTAAAAAGGTATTAAGTTTAAATTAGATTAAAACTGTGCAACAAGTCTAGGTCGATGAAAAAATGCATTGGTGCGACTATAAAGGTCTGATAAATTTGTGCCGAATACGACTTTATTCTCGCAATTTCTCCTTCACCCTCAGTTTTTTAGAAAATGGACCTCAGCTAAAAATCTCGATTTTACGAGTACTTTTACTATAATAGTATTTTTAAGTTAAGATATCGAGCACACCGCTACTGTTGGCTTTTGCTTGCAATTGCCTCCGTACTTTTATTTTTCCTATAAAATATACAGCTAAAATTATTGTATTTACAATTACCAATATTAAGGATAGTCATATTAAGATGATGAAAATCAAACTAATGTAGTCTTAACTTGTGTGTTTTAAATCATTCATTTCGATTAATTTATTTTTACCTTATGTTTAATTATTGGTGTACCTAACGGTTTCAAAACAAATTAGGTTTTTTTTTTATCTCACCTATATATGACAATAATAGTTTCCCTTGATATTCTTGATGAGCAACCAAAATATTGTAGTAACCCTAGACCACGCCAAAATACTTGCGAAGCTATTATAACAAATAATGACGCAATCCATTAAAGCACCAACCGAATGCCTTTCCAGCTTTTATAGCTGAACCCACATCACACGACTATCTCATCAAATTGAAATTATTTCGAAGTAGACTTTACCTTACTATCCAGAAGCTTATGGAAGATACGCCTATAAAACGAACTGAACGATTCATGAACAGACCCTTTGGACCTCTCAAAAAACAGAAGAAACAAGATGACACCACGCTTTAGTAAGCACAAAGCTTTAAAAGACACGGGAGTAACACTCCACACTATTAGGACGCAAAAACAACATAAATAGAAAATTAGAAAACTCACAATACCACTAAACGGCATTTAATCTTGCATTAAAAAAGAGCAGGAATACAACATTTGTGTGTAATCCGTGTTATCAGCCGCAAAAGCCCATCGTCTTTGTGTAATACAGTGTCGCGTAGTCGTTGATTTTCATCAAGATGCCGGCAGATCAGAAAATAATCCTTGGTCAACAGCAAGAATTTACAGCAGCTCTTATTGAACAACAACGAACACGGATGCAAGAAATCCTAGAAAAAAAACGCTTCTCAAGTTGCTAGTGATTCAAGCCACGCGGGTGAATTATCTATGTGTCCTTCATTCCACAAATTCGACAAAGACAATAAAAATTGGGAGTCATATCTGGAACAATTATCGCAGCACTTCAACGCATATTCGGTTAGTGCAGAACGAAAACAAAAAACCTATTTCCTTTCACGGTGTGGTGTTAAAATATTCGAACTATTAAAAAATCTATTCGGGAGTAACAATTTAAACACATACATATACAAGCAGCTCACAGACAAGCTAACGGAGCATTTTACCACAAAACGTCATATTGTAGAAGCTCGCTACGAGTTTTTCAAACGAGAGATGAAGCATTCACAAACACTTAGAGAGTGGGTAGCCGACTTGCGCGGGGTCGTTCGTGAATGCCAATTTGTGTGCAACGCAAACGGTGGTTTGTAAAATTATGTAGATGAGATGATACGAGATCAAATCATAGTACATACTCCGTATGATGCAGTCCGGGCATCTGCTCTTCAAAAGTCACAGCCAACTCAGAAACCTATGAGACAACAACAAAAACCGTTGCAGCGCTAAAAGAGAACGTATACAAATAGGATCCAATCAATGCGATCCACACATTCACAAAAAAGCCAGCAAGCAGTGGAAACGATGCCAGATCGTTTAAAGGTGATCTTAAATGGCCGAGTCAAGTAAATAACAGGGAAGCAAAGTCCAATAAGAACGAAGCAAACGAAGTCGAAGTGATCGAAGCAGTTTACAGTGTCAGGGGACAAGTAAAATGTCAACAAAACAAAAAAATAATGTATCTCGAAATATTAAAATAAGTGATCTCATTTCTAATGGATTCCGGAGCAACAGCATCCGTGATAAGCTCCAATACATACGCCCGAGTTTTTCATGCGTTTGGACATACTCCAATACCAATACTAGGGGAGTTGCACACTGTCGCAAAATGCGGAGAGAAAAAGAAACAAGTGGTCATAATCGTGGAAAATATAGAAACATCGACTTATCTCTTCGGCATGGATCTATTTAATGTTTTTGAATTTGATATCATGCAAGTATCAAAAATTTTTGAGGTGCATAATGACAAAGTAAGTGACCTCTGCAACAAGTACAGCGAAGTGTTTGAACCAGCCATGAGTGTCATTAAAGACTTAAAAGCCAGCGTATTTTTAAAATCTTCAGCCACACCAAAGTTATATAAAAGCCGCCAAATTCCGTTCGCTCAAATGGACAAATTTAAAGCCGAAGCAGACAGACTCACACAAGCCGGAATTTGGAAACCAGTCAAATTCAGCAATTGCGCATCCCCAATCGTGCTCGCACCTAAGCAATATTCGTATTTGTGGCGATTTTAAACAGGCAGTCAACTCACAAACCGACGTCGAACAGTATCCGTTACCAACAAAAGAAGCTCTATATCACATCATTCGTCATGGTAAACAGTTCAGCAAGATAGACCTCAAGGATGCCTATCTCCAGATGGAATTAGATGAGGCTTCGAAGGAAATCATGGTGGTAAACACACCACTGGGCCTATTTCAATATCAGCGTCTTCCTTACATGACCAGCCATCTTCCAAAGATACCTCGACCAACTTCTAAAGGGAATAGAAGGTTGTGGCAACTATTTAGATGACAACATCATCTCAGCACAAGCGAGGAACATCTGAACCGAATCGACCGAGTTCTCAAGAGAACGGCATCAGATGCAAAAGGCAAAAATGCTTCTTTTTCAAGGACGAAATAGAATATTTAGGGCGAAGAATCAGCGCAAACGGCATTCTCCCAGACAACATAGACTCGGGGTAGTCCTTTTACATCTTCAGCCAGATGGCGGAGAGAGACCCATTGTTTTCGCATCTTAAACGCTCGACAAGTATCAGGTTAAATACAGCCAAATCGAAACGGAAGGACTTTCCGTAATATATGGAGTAAAGCGTTTTAACCAATACCTTTATGGCAGAAAGTTGATCCTGATCACAGACCACAAGCCATTTGTTACCATTTTTAATCTCCGTCTGTCCGTCCGTCTGTCCGTCTGGACGTATGTTTCAATACCGTTTGCGAGCTCAGCTTCAAAGCTAGTGATCTGAATCTTTCGTCCTAAATCATGTGCAGGCAGATAAAGTTTTAAAAGCGCCCCGTTCGGACGTCTATATCCCACAGCTCCCATAGGAACAATCGGATATAACTTGCACGAACTGAAGATATTTCGCACAGTGTAAAAATTATTGACATGCATCTTTCGACGTCTTTTTTATGCATACCTTGATCAGGGTAAAAGCGCGTGCCGATCGGACGTCTATATTCTTTAGCTCCCATAGAAACAAAATTGTGAAATCGCTTAAAATTTCGCACAGTATATAAGCTTTTTCGGCAAAGTCTGCAAGGATATTATTCGGCTTGCTTCCGTCCTCTTTAATTTACATTTTATGCTTATTTGCATGTCCCCGTAATTTGAGGACGCCTCCTAGTCATGGTATTAGTGTACTTAAACAAAAAAATATTAATTTTAGGTCTCCTGTACAAGCCGAAGCTTATATACCCTTGCAACTATTGCAAAAATTAAATATTCTTGAAAACATTAAAATTATCATTTACTTGCGTATATGCTTAAAAACATTGAAGCTGTGATGATTTGAAGCTCAATTATTCAATTATCGTTTTCCGATTTTAATAAAATTAAAAGCGTAATTTTGAACTGTCAAATTATAGATAGTTCAAAAAGAATTAAAAAAAAAATTAATACATAGAAAAGATAAATTAAAAAAAAAAATGTTTTTAATATTTTTATTGTTCCTATGGGAGCTTTATCTTATAGTCGTCCGATTTTGATGAAATTTAAACCGTAATTATGAAATATTTAATTTAATTACTAAATGTCGAAGAACTAAAAAAAAAAAAAAAAAAAAAAAGTAATACTTTTTTAAAGTTTTTTTTCCAATTGTTCCTATGGGAGCTATATGCTATAGTCGACCGATCCAATCGAAAGATTGGATTAGAAAGACAAGTTTTAAGAAAGTTTTATGCAGATAGCTTTATAACCGAGAGACTAGTTTGCGTAGAAACGAACGGAAAGACTGACGGACAGACGGACGGACAGCCGGACGGACAAACGGACGGACAGACGGACATGGCTAGATCGACTCTCCTAGTGATGCTGATCAAGAATATACTTTATATGGTCGGAAATGTCTCCTTCACTGCGTTGCAAACTTCTGACTGAAATTATAATACCCTCTGCAAGGGTATAATTAAAAAAGAAATTAATTTTTTTTGTTAAAATAGGCGACTAAATTGTTTTTTTAAAGACAAACGTAAAGAAAGCTATATATTAGGTAAATGACGTTTAATTTGCATTCGAAAATTATATCAAAAACAATTTTAAAATAAAAGCTAACACTAAAATTAAATAAAAAAAAATAAAAAAAAACAATTTTATTTAACCGTACAATTTGTATTACAAGGTTTCGCGCTTTCAAAAAATCAATTTTTTTTATTATACCCTTGCAGAGGGTATTATAATTTCAGTCAGAAGTTTGCAACGCAGTGAAGGAGACGTTTCCGACCCTATAAAGTATATATATTCTTGATCAGCATCACGAGGAGAGTCGATCTA
Source organism: Drosophila gunungcola (assembly GCF_025200985.1). NCBI lineage: Eukaryota > Metazoa > Arthropoda > Insecta > Diptera > Drosophilidae > Drosophila > Drosophila gunungcola. Next base: position 70,297 of record NW_026453249.1, read on the forward strand.
GCCATGTCCGTCTGTCCGTCCGTCTGTCCGTCTGTCCGTCCGTTTATATGCAAACTAGTCTCTCAGTTTTAAAGCTATCTGCATGAAACTTTCCCAAAAGTTGTCTTTCTATTGCAGGTAGTATATAAGTCGGAACGAGCCGGATCGGACGACTATAGCATATAGCTCCCATAGGAACAATCGGAAAAATAAATGAAAAAAAATTATAACTTTGCTGTTTTTTAATTTTTTGTTTAGTTCTTCGACATATAGTAATGGTAAAATATTTCCGCTTTACGGTTTAAATTTCATCAAAATCGGACGACTATAGCATATAGCTCCCATAGGAACAATCGGAAAAATAAATGAAAAAAAATTATAACTTTGCTGTTTTTTAATTTTTTGTTTAGTTCTTCGAGATATAGTAATGGTTTAATATTTCAGAATTACGGTTTTAATTTCATCAAAATCGGACGACTATAGCATATAGCTCCCATAGGAACAATCGGAAAAATAAATGAAAAAAATTATAACTTTTCTGTTTTTTAATTTTTTGTTTAGTTCTTCGACATATAGCAATGTTTAATTATTTCAGAATTATGGTATAAATTTTATCAAAATCGGACGTCTATAGCATATAGCTCCCATAGAAATAATAAAAATATATAAAATAACTATCTAATAATTGAGCTGCAAATAATCATAGTTTCAATGTTTTTTTTTAGCACATACTCAAGTAAATCATAATTTAAATGTTTTCAAAAGTATTTAATTAATGCAATAGCTGCAAGGGTATATGAACTTCGGCTTGCCGAAGTTTGCTTTCCTTCTTGTTTTATTATTGAATTCTACAACATCTCTAGATCATTGAATTTTCAAGTTGATCCCAGTGATAGAATTGGAGATACAGCTTTGAAAAGTTGTGCGCTCGCTTCCCACTTTTATTGTCACTTGAAACTTTAAATGCATTTTTCTCGCGAACTACTCTACTCTTAATGAAATTTTCCCAAGGTCTTCGAGATATAATTAACAAGGTCTTGATCGAACGATTTTTTTCAATACATCAATTTAAAAAAAAAACTACGAAATTTTTACCAAAACTGACATATTTTGTAAAAATGTCTGTCTAAAATTCAATTTTAATTTTTTTTTGTCCTCCGTCTTATATTCTTAACTTAAATATATATTTTTTATTTCTTACTTCTGATATTCCTGCAAAATTTTCTGCTTTAATGCGGAGAGATCATTTTTCTCTTGGAAAAATGCCGGAAATTACGCCGTAATAGCTGAGTTTTGAATATGTACTTTTTTTATTTTACATACAACCCTGTTCCAGTTTTCACTTAAGAAAGATTCCCACGGATTCGAATTTCCCAGACCTGTTCCAATTTTCACTTCCGAAAGATTTGCCCGGAATCTAAGTTCCCCTGTTAATTCTTTGTTAACTTCCGCAAAGAACTCACGGGAACTTTTCGCCAAGCATTTGGCTAACGGATTCAGATCCGAAAAAACAGAAATTAATTCTTTTAAAATACTTTGCTACATATCATAAGAACACCTACAGACATACGGATGAACTACAAAACGGACACTGACAATTGCGCTCATTGATATAGACATATACTAGGGAAAGAAAAATTAGTTAACAACTCCACGTCACCTGACGCAGACGTGTAAATTAAATGTATGTCAAATGTAAATTGTTTTCTGTTTGTTAAGAATATTAAAATCGTTGTTATTATTTTATAGTTGTCCTGAAGACGGTTGCCGAAGAGCATCCCAAATATATTGACAAACAACCAAAATTAAAAAAATTATGTTATTTTTTCAACATCCTGACCTCGAGCCGGCTAACAATTAATATACTTTGGAAAGGTCGCCAAAACCAACTAGATATTTATTCAACTTTAAAAAAATATTTTCATTAAAATAAAACAAAACAAGAAAGGAAGCAAACTTCGGCAAGGCGAGGTTCATATACCCTTGCAGCTATTAAATATTCTTTAAGACTGTTCAGGCCACGAAGGAGCACCCGGTATTCCCGGCTTTCCGCTCTCCCCATCTGCTCTCCGCTCTCACCCAGCTTCCCTTTTCCCCACCACGAAGTCTCCATGAAGTCTCCACTGCGCTCTCAATAGCATTAGAATAAGTTAGAATAGTCAGTTCGATTTTCATAGTGAATAAAAGTGGTTGCGCCCACACCCCTACTAAACACCGAAACACCTACGACTCGTCATTCAACTACAGGACCTGTGCACCTTCCAGGACCCTCCAGAGGACTCGGCCATCCCCCTCTACGTTCATTTTTGGTCCTTCGAGCCGGATAAACCCTTTCTTTTGTAGGCGTTTTCCATTAACCAGTTTTTTTTCTTCAATTTTTGTTGCTTTCTTGTATGGTGTTTCGTCCCGCCAACGGCCCCACATTGCTTGTGCTGGGATCTGAGCAATTCCTGTCGTCATTACCAGAGTCCCGACGAGTAGCCGCCTGGTGGGACACGGTTCTTGTTGATCACCGGAGTGTCGCCATTCGAAGACTCCTGGCGCTGGTGGAAGTCGTTGCCTCCTGCCTTGTAGCCCTCGCCTGTGACAGGATTTCCCTCTGATCTCGAGCCGTTGTTCATCTTGAGGTTCTCGGTCGAGGACGACACCGAAGACGAGGCAGAGGACACCGATCCGCTCTTGCCGTTGTAGTGGCCATTGGTGGTCAGCAGCTTCTGGGCGGCGGCTGCCTCTGAGTTCTGTCCGCCAAAGGGAATGCTGCTCTTCATGTGGTTCTTGCCGGGCGTGATCGGGCGGGAGGGTTCCCCAAACAGCCGAGAGTGGGAGTCGACGGTCTTCTGGCCGCGACTTGGTGCATCACCGTTGTTTTTCACTCCATTATCTTTCTCGGCAGCGAATATGTTGGACACCATGCGATTCTTTACATTCCTGGGGGTCTGGGGCATCTCCGATCCAAAGATGTCGCTCGATCCGCCGCCCGGAGGCCTCAGCACCTTGCTGCTGGCCTGATTATCGGTACAATCAAAATTTGAGATCATCTTGCTGTTTAGCCGTAATTTGACGCTTGGTAACAATTGAATAAAACTGGCACACACGCGATGACGTGAAACACACAAAATGCAAGTGGGAAATGCACACAAAACGAAGAATAAGAGTCCAAAGGCAGATGCCGCGGCACGTTCGTTCAGTTCGAAAGGCGAAAAAATTACATGCAACCATACATTTACATTTTTCCCGTCGGCGCTGCAAATAAAATACAAAATTGTCCAATCGCATTTTTTACTTACATATTACTCTCTGATCTACTTACATTTTTAGTCTCTGAGCGAAAATACATATTTGCAGAGGCTTCAGACTTACATATTTTTTCTCTGAGCGAGCACACATACTTACAGAAGCTTCATACTTGCATATTTTTCTCTGAGCGAGTGTACATATTTACAGAGGCTTCATACTTACATATTTTACTCTGAGCGAAAATACACATTTACAGTGCAGCCTCTTACATATGGTTATTTGACCAAAATACATATATGAATATTTGATTTCAGCTATTCTTGGGCGGAGGTGCAGAAAGAAACAGGTGGCTTATGCACAAAATCAATATTTGTTTTGTTTCTCGTCTGGGTAGTTGAAAAATTCCAATTCCAATTCCAACATTCCGGAAAAGCCCGAGTCCATAAAAAACTCCGAGATACTATATTCATGGGCGGATGTGCAAAAATAAACAGGAGGCTTATGCACAAAAATCAATATTTGTTTTTTTCTCGTCTGGGTAATTGAAAAATTCCAATTCCAATTCCAACATTTCGGAAAAGTCAGAGTCCATAAAAACTCAAAAATACAAATTTTTCAAGTAGCGTCCCCCATTCCAATCGTTCCACACACCTACAATTCCGCATATTTGTTTTTTTTTCTCGTCTGGTTAATTGAAAATTTCCAATTCCAACATTCCGGAAAATCCCCAACCCATAAAAACTTCGCAATACTATTTTTTCAACTCGTTCCACACACCTACAATTCTGTCTTTTTCACATCCAAACTGACACAACTAAAATACCATTTTCAAGTGGCGTGTCCTATTCCAATCGTTCCACTCACCTACAATTCCGCATATTTGATTTTTTTCTCGTCTGGTTAATTGAAAATTTCAAATTCCAATTTCAACATTCCGGAAAAGTCCGAGTCCAAAAAAAACTAAAAAATACCATTTTCAAGTAGCGTGATCCATTCCAATCGTTCCACACACCTACAATTCCGCATTTTTTCATCCAAACTGACACAAACATAGTGTGGCGAGATCCACAGCTATTCGCGAGCGTTTTTTGGTCTTAGTATGCCCGGTGGAGACGATAAGAAAAAGGTATCTGCTTCCCCCTTGAGCAAAACCAAGTTCACGCTCTCGCCGCTGGCAACCAAAAGCTCCAAGAGCCCACCAAGCATCGTGGTGAAGCCGGCTACGCCAAAAACTCCAAGTTCATTAAGTCCAAACGCCAAACCCGCTACTTCCAGTTCAAGGGTGACTCGATCCATACAAAAAATGGCTTCAACTGCTTACGAGTTAGCTTTAAATAAGTTCATTGCGGTCTCAGATCGTCTAAGCGATCTCGAAAGCAGAACCAACACTCCTGGGAACGAAACTCCAAGCGTTTCCATGCTCCAAATCCGTCGGGAGCAAGTCCGAGTGTTATGGGACAAGGTGGAGAAAGAGTACGACGTATACTCAGAGTGCATTACGGCAGCAGGCGAGGATGCAGCTTCCACATTGCCCATTCTCAAGTCAAAGTATAACTACTGTTATACAGTGTATGAGAGATACGCCGCTCAGCTCACAGATATAATCCAACAGGGCACAGCTCCGCCAGCTCAAGCTCAAGCCCCTGCCCAGAACTATATCTCCTCTGGCTGTCGGCTGCCTCCGTGCGACACAGAGGTTTTCTCAGGCGATTACCTACGCTGGCCCACTTTCCGGGACCTTTTTACAGCGATATACATAAATAATCCAAGGCTCACGCCTGTGGAAAAGCTGTTCCACTTAAACGCTAAAACGAGCGGTAACGCGCATGCCATAATCGCAAATTCCCCTCTCACCAACGATGGCTTTCGCTCAGCTTGGGATAACCTAACTGAGCGGTTCGACAACAAGCGATTGCTAGTAAATAGCCAGCTTAAAATCCTCTTCAACCTCCAGTCGATTTCGCAAGAATCTGGGGCAGCTCTAAAGGAACTGCAAACTACGATTCAAGGCTGTCTGAACGCCTTGGAACTGTCCGGAATCCTGATTACAGATTGGGACTGCATTCTTGTCTATATGTGTTCGTCAAAGCTCCCCAAGCTTACACTTTCCTTATGGGAGCAGTCTTTGCACGATAAAGCCGCAATTCCAAAATGGGTTGACCTGAACACCTTTCTCACTGAGCGCCATCGAACCCTCGAGGCCATAGATGACGTGCGACCTTCTGGGTCAAGTCATTCGCAGTCCAAAGCAACGAACGCTAGCGGGTCTTTAAGCAGAATAAATTCTTATGAGACTAAGATAGTTCCGAAACCGAGACGTTGCGATCTGTGCTCAAGGGAAAGCCACCCTATACGCACTTGTCCACGTTTCCTCCAAATGACAGTAGACGAGCGGGCCGCCTATATCCGAAACAAGCAATTGTGCTTGAACTGCTTTGCCCGAGGGCACCAGCTTCGGGACTGCACAAGCACCCACAGCTGCTTCACCTGCCGCAGTCGCCACCATACGCTGCTGCACCGAAGCAACCCTTTTGCCAGCCCTCCAAGTCGGCCTGATGTTCCCATGTCACGACCAGCAACTTCGACAGAAGGCTCAGCCGCTTCCGATGACCAGTCGGGAGTGCAAGTCTGTTTTGCGTCAGGTGCAAGATCGGTTCTGCTGGGGACAGCCATCATCAATATTTGCCACCTGGGTTTGAATTTCCAAGCTCGTGCCCTTATCGACTCAGGATCCGAAGCAACATTTGTGACAGAGCGTCTGTTCAATCTTTCCAAATTACCCTTCCAAGTCGTCCAAGCCCAAGTCTCAGGCTTAAATCAGACAGTGTCCGCCCAGTCCAAGAAGCTCTGTCATTTTACAATCAGATCTCCAAGTAGGCCCGCTCTGCAGTTAGAGACGTCAGCCTATGTCCTTCCTCAACTGGCAGGGAATCTGCCTTCCTACCCAATTCCGCAAGACTTTCTTCGAAATCTTCCCGATTTACCATTGGCGGATCCGAAGTTTTATGAGAGCGCACAGATAGATGTTCTGATAGGAGCCGACATTCTGCCTTCGGTTCTCCTAAATGGGGCAAAAACCAACATCTGTGGCTCCCTCCTTGGACAAGAAACAATTTTCGGGTGGGTGCTCACTGGGCCAGTATCCGCTTCCACCCAGAGTCAGATTGCCACCTTCTCTACGCAAATTTCCCAAGCGTACGACAATAGCTTAGATAAAATCCTCACCAAATTCTGGGAGGTGGAGGATCTGCAAATAAAGTTTGTAAAGGAATCCGATTCCGTCTGCGAAGATAATTTTCTCCGAACGACCACGAGAGATGCGAACGGCAGATACGTCGTAACCCTACCTTTTCGCGACCCGGAACATCCAGGGTCAGGGTTAGGGTACTCCAGGTCGTTTGCGTTATCTCAATTTTTGAGAAACGAGCAACGCTTAAAAAGAGACATTCCGCTAAAGATACGATACGACTCAGTGATTCAAGAATATCTGGATCTGAACCATATGAGAGAGGTCTTTCCTACCCACGATTTCGCCAGCTACTACCTTCCACATCATGCTGTACTTAACCCTGAGAGCACTACTACAAAGCTGCGCGTAGTATTCAACGCATCCAGTCCTTCTGCGAATGGGGCCAGTTTAAATGATATCCTTCATGCTGGCCCAGTCTTACAGTCCGACCTTACCATTCAAATCCTAAAATGGCGGTACTTTCAATACGTGTTTAGCGCCGATATTGAAAAGATGTATCGGCAGATCTGGGTAGATCCGAAGCACACGCCTTTCCAGCGGATATTGTTCCGTAATCCTGATGGGGACATCCGAGAGTTCGAGTTGAAAACGGTCACCTTTGGAGTCAATTGCGCTCCGTACCTGGCCATTCGCGTGCTTCAACAACTGGCAACTGACGTACAACACAGCCATCCTAAAGCGAGTGATGTCATTCGTCATTTTATGTATGTAGATGATATCCTAGCTGGCGCCGACTCTAAAGAAGACGCTCGGCTCTCGATTCAAGAGCTACAAAGTGCCCTCAACTCCGCTGGGTTTCCATTGAGAAAATGGACGTCCAATCATAAGGATATTTTGGCTCACATTCCGAGTGACCATCTCCTGCGCTCCGATTTTCTGGAGATCGATGCCGAAAGCACGGCAAAAACGCTCGGTGTCCGTTGGAAAGCCACATCTGATGAATATTTCTTTGTTCCGCCCGAATTATCCGATGAATCGTCCCTTACAAAACGCCAGGTTCTGTCACAAATTGCCAAATTGTTTGACCCTGCAGGGTGGCTCGCGCCCTTCGTAGTGCGTGCGAAAATCTTCATGCAGGAGATTTGGCTGCAGGACCTGGGGTGGGACGACGAACTTCCAAGTGATCTGTGTCTGAGATGGCAGAGCTTTCTACAAAGCTATTCTGCCTTAAATCGAATCCGCATTCCAAGGTGGGTCTCCTTCCGACCAGAATTCAGAGTCGAGCATCACGGTTTTTGTGACGCGTCTCAAACGGCATACGGTGCTGCGATCTATGTACGAGTGGAAGTGGGGCATACGACTATGGTGCACCTTCTCACTGCAAAGACGCGAGTTGCGCCGGTAAAAACGGTATCGCTTCCCAGATTAGAGCATTGCGGGGCCTTGTTACTGGCTGAAATGACAGCAAGTGTTCTTCCGAGTATGCCAATACTCACATCCGAACTCTTCTGCTGGACAGACTCCACCATTGTGCTCGCATGGTTAAACAAGCCAGCTTGCCAGTGGACTACTTTTGTTGCCAATAGGGTGACCAAGATTACCCAGTCTACAAAGGCCGAGAAGTGGTCGCATGTTCAATCCGAACACAATCCCGCAGACCTGGCCAGTAGAGGGGTAGCACTTCAGGAATTGGTCGACAATCCTCTTTGGTGGCATGGTCCCGCATGGTTGCAAAAGCCACGCAGCCAATGGCCAAGTCAGGGCGACAATTCCCCAGCGACCGAGCTAGAGAAACGTCCCCTTAAGTCCCACGTCGCAACTATTCCGTCTGACCGTTTCTCCAAGTTCGACAAAGCACTGCGGGTTCTCGCTTATGTCAATCGTTTCATCCAGCGATGCAAAAAACAAGCAACACCCTCTGATAAGCACCTGCTAGCGGCGGAAATTTCCGCCGCGGAACGACTACTTATTCTGAATACTCAGCGCAGAGACTTCTCCCATGATTATCACTGCTTAAGTGAAAAGCGCTCTGTGCCTTCTTCAAGTTCTATCCTGAGCATGAACCCGTTCAAAGATCAACATGGTCTGATAAGAGCGTGCGGTCGCGTGACGGCCTCCGACAGCCTTCAATATAGCTGCCCACTTTCTCGCCTACTTGTCCAGTTCACTCATCGCATAACCCGCCATGGCGGCAACCAGTTAATGGTACGCCTCATTCGGTCAAGACACTGGATACCAAAACTAAAGAACTTAGTAAAGGCAATAGTAAACTCCTGCAAGGTATGCGTGATCTACAAGAAAAGGCTACAAACACAGTTGATGGGCACTTTGCCGAAAAACTGTGCGTCGTTCTCCCGACCATTTACGTACACGGGAATGGACTTCGCCGGCCCATTCGAAATTAAAAATTATACCGGAAGAGCGTGTCTCATAACAAAAGGATATGTGTTAGTGTTCGTTTGTTTTTCCACCAAGGCCATCCACTTAGAGCCTACCTCTGATCTCACGACCGAGAAGTTTCTCGCCGCTTTCGCTCGCTTCGTTTCCCGGAGAGGGTGTCCTCGACAAGTCCAGTCTGACAACGGAAAAACCTTCGTTGGCGCTGCCGCCTTGCTTTCTCGCGACTTCCTTCAGGCTGTAAAAGAGTCTGTGACAGATGCCTATGGTCATCAGCAGCTCACCTGGCAATTTAATACCTCCGGGAGCCCCTCACATGGGAAGCCTATGGGAAGCTGGTGTTAAAAGCTTTAAAACACTGTTCTATAAGTCCACAGCCACTCGAAAATATACTTTCGAAGAGCTTTCGACGCTTCTGGCAAAAATTGAAGCTTGCCTAAATTCCAGGCCACTCTCCCCTATGTCCGAAGACCCTACCGATCTCTTGGCCCTGACACCAGGTCATTTTCTTGTTGGAGGACTTCTCCGGTCTACCGTTGGAACCAGAGTCAAAGGGGACACCAGGTCTATGATCAACCGCTGGCAGCATCTAAAGGCTCTCCATCAGCAGTTTCGTATGCGATGGAAGGAAGAATACCTTAAAGAACTTCACAAGCGCAATAAGTGGCAGGCCCCCGCGAAGAATCTTCACGTCGGCGACATGGTTGTCATAAAGGACGAGAATTTGCCTTCCAACGAGTGGCGGCTCGGCAGAATTGACTCTGTCTTCCCAGGAGCCGATGGCAATGTCCGTGAAGTGGACATCCGCACGGCACGCGGGGTCGTCAAACGTCCAATCACCAAAGTCGTACTTCTGCCTGTGGAGCCTTCAAAACTTCCACAATAAATTGGCCAACATTTTTTTAGTCCTAAGTTGCTATCCACAATTCCTAATATGATTTCCCTTTATTCACCTTCATTCATCCATGATCTAGATCAGAAAAATGGCTCCCCGAACACGCACCGAAGAACCCCTGGACGGCAGACGTACTCGAGGTATTAAATCCTACCGTTGCCGAGTCTGCAAGGGAGTCCATCCTCTACGGAAGTGTAGCAGGTTTCTGAAGCTGAGCGCTGAGAAGCGGCTTCGTGCAGTCTTGGTAAACAAGTATTGCTCGAACTGTCTTGCCCACGACCACTCGAAAGCTGACTGTCGCAGTGGAAAATGCAAGAAGTGCCAACGGAACCACCACACGCTGCTGCATATGCATGAGCGGTCTAATTCTGGGCAGCGTTCGCGCCGGCAAAATCTGCCAAATCGCCCGACGCCTACGTCAAGGCAGCGCTCAGCCTCCCCTACACCAGCTCCGTCGCTTTCATCGCTGCTACAACGTCACAGCGTCAACGTCCTTCCGACTGCTTCGGTGATGGTGAAGACCGGAAGCAAGACTTTCGAGACCGCAGCTTTAATCGACCCTTGCACACCATGGCTGCATCGACGCTTCTCGGGCCGCCGCATTTCGGTTGCCAACGACCAGTGTTGGTGACGACAAGGTGTGCAACGCGACGATACAGTCCAAATGCGGGACGACCAAGATGGAGGTGGTGTTCAAAGTCGAGCCCAAGGTGGGCATTCGCACACCGACTCAGGACACTCAACGACGCCGTCCGTACCAAATTTAAGGGCATACAGCTCGCGGATGAGCGGTTCTATCTTCCCGCCACAATTTCTGTCATTCTTGGGGCAGACGTGTACCCCAAGGTGATCCAGTCGGGGTTCCTGATGGTCGACGAAGGACTGCCGGTCGCCCAGAAGACGGTTTTTGGGTGGATCATTTCCGGCGCCTGCCACCAACCTTAGAAGCCATCTTCTTTTGCAACGCTAGCGATTGCAAGGGGGGCGGAATGTTCAGGCCACGAAGGAGCACCCGGTATTCCCGGCTTTCCGCTCTCCCCATCTGCTCTCCGCTCTCACCCAGCTTCCCTTTTCCCCACCACGAAGTCTCCATGAAGTCTCCACTGCGCTCTCAATAGCATTAGAATAAGTTAGAATAGTCAGTTCGATTTTCATAGTGAATAAAAGCGGTTGCGCCCACACCCCTACCAAACACCGAAACACCTACGACTCGTCATTCAACTACAGGACCTGTGCACCTTCCAGGACCCTCCAGAGGACTCGGCCATCCCCCTCTACGTTCAAAGACATTAAAATTATGATTTACTTGCGTATATGCTTAAAAGCATGGAAGCTATGATGATTTGCAGCTCAATTACTCGATAGTTCCCATGGCAGCTTTATTGTATCGTTTTCCGATTTTAAGAAAATTAAAACCGTAATTCTGAACTGTATTATTTTAATTGTAATTTAATTTTATTAATAAGTTAAAAAGAATTAAAAAAAAAATTACAAAATAGTTACATTAAAAACAAAAAAATTATATTTTTATGGTTTCCATGGGAGCTATATGATATAGTCGTCCGATGTTGATGAAATTTAAACCGTTATTGTGAAATATTTAGTAACCATTACTATATGTCGAAGAAAAAAAAAAATTAAAAAACAGCAAAGTTATAATTTTTTTTCATTTATTTTTCCGATTGTTCCTATGGGAGCTATATGCTATAGTCGTCCGATTCTGATGAAATTTAAACCGTAATTCTGAACTATTTAACCAATTCTATAGTCGAAGAACTAAAAAAAATATTAAAAAACAGCAAAGTTATAATTTGTATTAATTTATTTTTCCGATTGTTCCTATGGGTGCTATATGCTATAGTCGCTCGATCCGGCTCGTTCCGACTTATGTGTTACCTGCAATAGAAAGACAACTTTTGGGAAAGTTTAATGCAGATAGCTTTAAAACTGAGAGACTAGTTTGCGTAGAAACGGACGGACAGACGGACGGACAGACGGATATGGCTAGATCGACTCTCATAGTGATGATAAGCAAGAATATATATACTTTATAGGGTCGGAAATGTCTCCTTCACTGCGTTACAAACTGACTGAAAATATAATACCTTCTGCAAGGGTATAAAAATGGTACTGTTGGCGTCGAAACTTAAAATTGAGGTTATAGAGCAGCCCAACCACAAAATATAACCACAGCCAGAAAGCATGAAACTAGACTCATCAAATTTATGTTTATTTAACTTAAATACTGCCTCCGAATCAATGTGATTTATAAGTGCCTTGCCGAGCACGCTTAAAAACTTTGTCTTTTTTCCCTCTTTTTCTTGCCAATAGTAGGATCGCGTCGCTTCCCGCGATTGCCTTTTCTTTTTAACAAATTTGTATCGATATGATATCGATATTTCATACGAAATTACAAAAAAATAAAGAAGTTTTACAATGAAATATTCTGTTTACACTACATGGCGAAATTAGGATCTCGCATTTTTACGCCCCAAGGGCTGCAACAAGCACTGCCTAGTGGCTCCCCGAACACGCACCGAAGAACCCCTGGACGGCAGACGTACTCGAGGTATTAAATCCTACCGTTGCCGAGTCTGCAAGGGAGTCCATCCTCTACGGAAGTGTAGCAGGTTTCTGAAGCTGAGCGCTGAGAAGCGGCTTCGTGCAGTCTTGGTAAACAAGTATTGCTCGAACTGTCTTGCCCACGACCACTCGAAAGCTGACTGTCGCAGTGGAAAATGCAAGAAGTGCCAACGGAACCACCACACGCTGCTGCATATGCATGAGCGGTCTAATTCTGGGCAGCGTTCGCGCCGGCAAAATCTGCCAAATCGCCCGACGCCTACGTCAAGGCAGCGCTCAGCCTCCCCTACACCAGCTCCGTCGCTTTCATCGCTGCTACAACGTCACAGCGTCAACGTCCTTCCGACTGCTTCGGTGATGGTGAAGACCGGAAGCAAGACTTTCGAGACCGCAGCTTTAATCGACCCTTGCACACCATGGCTGCATCGACGCTTCTCGGGCCGCCGCATTTCGGTTGCCAACGACCAGTGTTGGTGACGACAAGGTGTGCAACGCGACGATACAGTCCAAATGCGGGACGACCAAGATGGAGGTGGTGTTCAAAGTCGAGCCCAAGGTGGGCATTCGCACACCGACTCAGACACTCAACGACGCCGTCCGTACCAAATTTAAGGGCATACAGCTCGCGGATGAGCGGTTCTATCTTCCCGCCACAATTTCTGTCATTCTTGGGGCAGACGTGTACCCCAAGGTGATCCAGTCGGGGTTCCTGATGGTCGACGAAGGACTGCCGGTCGCCCAGAAGACGGTTTTTGGGTGGATCATTTCCGGCGCCTGCCACCAACCTTAGAAGCCATCTTCTTTTGCAACGCTAGCGATTGCAAGGGGGGCGGAATGTTCAGGCCACGAAGGAGCACCCGGTATTCCCGGCTTTCCGCTCTCCCCATCTGCTCTCCGCTCTCACCCAGCTTCCCTTTTCCCCACCACGAAGTCTCCATGAAGTCTCCACTGCGCTCTCAATAGCATTAGAATAAGTTAGAATAGTCAGTTCGATTTTCATAGTGAATAAAAGCGGTTGCGCCCACACCCCTACCAAACACCGAAACACCTACGACTCGTCATTCAACTACAGGACCTGTGCACCTTCCAGGACCCTCCAGAGGACTCGGCCATCCCCCTCTACGTTCAAAGACATTAAAATTATGATTTACTTGCGTATATGCTTAAAAGCATGGAAGCTATGATGATTTGCAGCTCAATTACTCGATAGTTCCCATGGCAGCTTTATTGTATCGTTTTCCGATTTTAAGAAAATTAAAACCGTAATTCTGAACTGTATTATTTTAATTGTAATTTAATTTTATTAATAAGTTAAAAAGAATTAAAAAAAAAAATTACAAAATAGTTACATTAAAAACAAAAAAATTATATTTTTATGGTTTCCATGGGAGCTATATGATATAGTCGTCCGATGTTGATGAAATTTAAACCGTTATTGTGAAATATTTAGTAACCATTACTATATGTCGAAGAAAAAAAAAAATTAAAAAACAGCAAAGTTATAATTTTTTTTCATTTATTTTTCCGATTGTTCCTATGGGAGCTATATGCTATAGTCGTCCGATTCTGATGAAATTTAAACCGTAATTCTGAACTATTTAACCAATTCTATAGTCGAAGAACTAAAAAAAATATTAAAAAACAGCAAAGTTATAATTTGTATTAATTTATTTTTCCGATTGTTCCTATGGGTGCTATATGCTATAGTCGCTCGATCCGGCTCGTTCCGACTTATGTGTTACCTGCAATAGAAAGACAACTTTTGGGAAAGTTTAATGCAGATAGCTTTAAAACTGAGAGACTAGTTTGCGTAGAAACGGACGGACAGACGGACGGACAGACGGATATGGCTAGATCGACTCTCATAGTGATGATAAGCAAGAATATATATACTTTATAGGGTCGGAAATGTCTCCTTCACTGCGTTACAAACTGACTGAAAATATAATACCTTCTGCAAGGGTATAAAAATGGTACTGTTGGCGTCGAAACTTAAAATTGAGGTTATAGAGCAGCCCAACCACAAAATATAACCACAGCCAGAAAGCATGAAACTAGACTCATCAAATTTATGTTTATTTAACTTAAATACTGCCTCCGAATCAATGTGATTTATAATTGCCTTGCCGAGCACGCTTAAAAACTTTGTCTTTTTTCCCTCTTTTTCTTGCCAATAGTAGGATCGCGTCGCTTCCCGCGATTGCCTTTTCTTTTTAACAAATTTGTATCGATATGATATCGATATTTCATACGAAATTACAAAAAATAAAGAAGTTTTACAATGAAATATTCTGTTTACACTACATGGCGAAATTAGGATCTCGCATTTTTACGCCCCAAGGGCTGCAACAAGCACTGCTTAGTGGCTCCCCGAACACGCACCGAAGAACCCCTGGACGGCAGACGTACTCGAGGTATTAAATCCTACCGTTGCCGAGTCTGCAAGGGAGTCCATCCTCTACGGAAGTGTAGCAGGTTTCTGAAGCTGAACGCTGAGAAGCGGCTTCGTGCAGTCTTGGTAAACAAGTATTGCTCGAACTGTCTTGCCCACGACCACTCGAAAGCTGACTGTCGCAGTGGAAAATGCAAGAAGTGCCAACGGAACCACCACACGCTGCTGCATATGCATGAGCGGTCTAATTCTGGGCAGCGTTCGCGCTGGCAAAATCTGCCAAATCGCCCGACGCCTACGTCAAGGCAGCGCTCAGCCTCCCCTACACCAGCTCCGTCGCTTTCATCGCTGCTACAACGTCACAGCGTCAACGTCCTTCCGACTGCTTCGGTGATGGTGAAGACCGGAAGCAAGACTTTCGAGACCGCAGCTTTAATCGACCCTTGCACACCAGTGAGCTGCATCGACGCTTCTCGGGCCGCCGCATTTCGGTTGCCAACGACCAGTGTTGGTGACGACAAGGTGTGCAACGCGACGATACAGTCCAAATGCGGGACGACCAAGATGGAGGTGGTGTTCAAAGTCGAGCCCAAGGTGGGCATTCGCACACCGACTCGGACACTCAACGACGCCGTCCGTACCAAATTTAAGGGCATACAGCTCGCGGATGAGCGGTTCTATCTTCCCGCCAAAATTTCTGTCATTCTTGGGGCGGACGTGTACCCCAAGGTGATCCAGTCGGGGTTCCTGATGGTCGACGAAGGACTGCCGGTCGCCCAGAAGACGGTTTTTGGGTGGATCATTTCCGGCGCCTGCCACCAACCTTAGAAGCCATTTTCTTTTGCAACGCTAGCGATTGCAAGGGGGGCGGAATGTTCAGGCCACGAAGGAGCACCCGGTATTCCCGGCTTTCCGCTCTCCCCATCTGCTCTCCGCTCTCACCCAGCTTCCCTTTTCCCCACCACGAAGTCTCCATGAAGTCTCCACTGCGCTCTCAATAGCATTAGAATAAGTTAGAATAGTCAGTTCGATTTTCATAGTGAATAAAAGCGGTTGCGCCCACACCCCTACCAAACACCGAAACACCTACGACTCGTCATTCAACTACAGGACCTGTGCACCTTCCAGGACCCTCCAGAGGACTCGGCCATCCCCCTCTACGTTCAAAGACATTAAAATTATGATTTACTTGCGTATATGCTTAAAAGCATGGAAGCTATGATGATTTGCAGCTCAATTACTCGATAGTTCCCATGGCAGCTTTATGATATCGTTTTCCGATTTTAAGAAAATTAAAACCGTAATTCTGAACTGTATTATTTTAATTGTAATTTAATTTTATTAATAAGTTAAAAAGAATTAAAAAAAAAATTACAAAATAGTTACATTAAAAACAAAAAAATTATATTTTTATGGTTTCCATGGGAGCTATATGATATAGTCGTCCGATGTTGATGAAATTTAAACCGTTATTGTGAAATATTTAGTAACCATTACTATATGTCGAAGAAAAAAAAAAATTAAAAAACAGCAAAGTTATAATTTTTTTTCATTTATTTTTCCGATTGTTCCTATGGGAGCTATATGCTATAGTCGTCCGATTCTGATGAAATTTAAACCGTAATTCTGAACTATTTAACCAATTCTATAGTCGAAGAACTAAAAAAAATATTAAAAAACAGCAAAGTTATAATTTGTATTAATTTATTTTTCCGATTGTTCCTATGGGTGCTATATGCTATAGTCGCCCGATCCGGCTCGTTCCGACTTATGTGTTACCTGCAATAGAAAGACAACTTTTGGGAAAGTTTAATGCAGATAGCTTTAAAACTGAGAGACTAGTTTGCGTAGAAACGGACGGACAGACGGACGGACAGACGGATATGGCTAGATCGACTCTCATAGTGATGATAAGCAAGAATATATATACTTTATAGGGTCGGAAATGTCTCCTTCACTGCGTTACAAACTGACTGAAAATATAATACCTTCTGCAAGGGTATAAAAATGGTACTGTTGGCGTCGAAACTTAAAATTGAGGTTATAGAGCAGCCCAACCACAAAATATAACCACAGCCAGAAAGCATAAAACTAGACTCATCAAATTTATGTTTATTTAACTTAAATACTGCCTCCGAATCAATGTGATTTATAATTGCCTTGCCGAGCACGCTTAAAAACTTTGTCTTTTTTCCCTCTTTTTCTTGCCAATAGTAGGATCGCGTCGCTTCCCGCGATTGCCTTTTCTTTTTAACAAATTTGTATCGATATGATATCGATATTTCATACGAAATTACATAAAAATAAAGAAGTTTTACAATGAAATATTCTGTTTACACTACATGGCGAAATTAGGATCTCGCATTTTTACGCCCCAAGGGCTGCAACAAGCTTTGCTTAGTGTCGTAAGGGCCACTTAATCTTCTTTTTCATACCTATGACAAGCCAACAACAACTGTTTGTCATTCAAATGCATTAAAAAAGAGAGTACTCTGTCTCAATTCACATTCAAAATCCCCGACTTATTTTGAGCATTGGTTATTCCAATGCGTGTCTTTTGCTATTCCAGAAATATATGTTCACCTTATATATTTATATCTTGTGATTTTATTTTGGTAAATTTTTTCAGATTTTTAGACTTGGATGAAGGTATCCACGGAACCAAAAATCGTTTTGAGAGGTCTCTAGATCTTATTCCGCCGAAAAACACAGCATACGATGACTACGATTACGGAGATTTTACCGGCTATGCATATGAAGGTGGTCAATTGCCGAGCAATAATTACATCGTATGTTTACTCAGGTTTTTGCACAGCAGTAATATTTTATGTATTTGTTATTTAACAGCTTAAGCCTTCAGAGGGGATTATGCCTAAAATAATCTTAAAAGAAAATATTGGTTTAGCTGTATATAAAAATAGTAAAAACGGTAAGTTTTGAATAAATAATATAATAATATATATTATACGCTAACCATATTTTACATATACATTCATTTTCACATTTTTTATAGGATATGAAAACACTCAGAGAGCTTACAAATCTTATGACGTTGCACCTTTAGAGCGTTTAAACCGATCCACCAAATCAGAAAAAAGAAATAAATTTTAAGGACATAACGGATATTGCATTAACAACTTTGGCATTTCTATCGTTTGGGATGTTTACTTTACAACTGCTAATGTGCATTGTTATGGTATGGTTTTAATTACAATACTTTTGTCTCTATCCGTAAAAGAAAAAATCGTAGTCATTTCTATATTACAAAAAAGGTTTCTTATAAATATCTTTAGTGAATTCTGATTGCATTTTTGGTCCTCTAAAAGCAATATCCCATAAATTTAGATAAACAAAAACTTTCTCAAAGTTTTTAAAGGTTCTCAAATTAACTTCTAAAAATAGATCTCAGAATTTTCATGCTTCGCGGTTTAATGTGTATTTAATCTTATTAGCAAGGCAATTATCCTTATTCTACAGAAAACCAAAAAGTCCTTTAAATCAACCAACCCGAGTAAATAAAGTCTGGTAGTTGACTCACTTTGACCTTAATTGATCCATTGTAATATCGCGGTTCTTTTTATCCTATTGTCGTCTGCTCTGTTGAAGATAAGTTAGCTAAGCTTCCATCCGGTCGCTTTAATGAATCGCGTTAGTTTTTTTAGGATTGCACTAACCTCTTTAATGAGATTGATCATGAAGGGATGGCCTAGTTGATATAATCTTAGCATGCAAAGAGCTCGGCAAGAGCAGAATAGGTGTTCCACCGTTTCCTCTTCCTCCTCGCCTCTGCAGAAATCATTTTGGTGTGCGCCAAGTCTGTTGGCATGTGCACCTAGTAACCAATTGCCTGTAAGCACCCGTATTATTATTCCGCACTCGGTACGGTTGAGTTTTAGTAATTTCACGTCTATAACGGGCCATGTTTGGCGAGAAATGTGTCATTGTCTCGCATGCTGCCAGGCTTGATTCGCTAGTCTTGGATTTCTTACGGGAGCGGGCTAAGGCGGGGTAAGGAATAAAACCAAAAAAATAAATACAAATAAAATATCCAGGCACAGAAGACACTGTGAAGTGAAGGTGGCGAAACACCGAAATTGGCCAATACAGTAACCAGCAAAGAATTGGTCAGAATAAGCAGTTCACAAGAACATACAGCAGAATCCAGAAGTGAGCCATTAAGGCAGAAAACGGGGAAACGCTGTACCTAAGTGAGAACACTTAAATGACCCGGAAGTAACACCACCGGTATAAAAGGTCCCCCACCTTAGGATCGAGCAGTCACAGTCCAAGATATTTGAGAATCGGGAGTCCAGTCAGAAACGACCGCGGAACCACGTTAAGTCCACTACCGGCGAAAACAATAATTGCGGAGGACCAATCCGAGCGATTGAATTTAGAACCCGATAGAAACCCACTATTTATATATCATGGGATCTACAACCTCGACGGCTTCCGACAATACGGCAAACGTGGTAAACAACTTCAAAATTGTACAGCACAAGGAGGACGTCACTAAAGTGCACAAAGTTTTGTGCCTCATTACTGGACTCTTGATCCTTATGTTGATTCTGAAACTCCTCCGGATGTACAAGCGATCTGTGCAGATTCGTCGGGACCACGGACACGAACTGGAGAAAATCGTAGCTGTCACTACTTTATTACTAGTTATTTTAATTTCGGAACTATAAAACTCAACAACACTCATCAATAATAAATGAACAATTAAATACAAGCAAAAGACCAAAGTTTTATATGTAATTAGAACCACCACGAGGAACCACTGCTAGAAATGCTACCGTCGATCATCACGAGTGCCGTTTTCACTCTTTTCTTCCTCGCATTTCGTATCGCAATAAAGGAATAACATCTTTTTTCTGTTTGTGAAAAAAGACCAACATTGCTCAATTCTAAAAATGTCCATTAAAATAATTTTTTTATATAAATTTATTAATAATGTTAAGTGAATTTGCACTGATATATATATATATATATATATGTGTGTATAATTAATTCTCCAAACCCAGAATAATTAATAAAAACGAATAAGTGAGTTGCGTTCGACTTACTGTCAAGCGGACTTTTATAAAATATATATATATACCTGTCGAGATGCTGCACTACATACTCTCCGACACGGCCATTCTGAAATAGACACGTCCTCGTGTCTACAATAAACCTCTTAGTTTCATTCCAACATTATAATACTATTGAATACTTCAAAAAAACTTAACCAAGTAATCTCAATTTCATAGAATATTTCAAATCATTACGTTTTCTTATAAACCATTTCTTTCATTTACATTTCCAGTCAAAAGATCATTTAAACATTATCAAATTATAAATTAATCATTACAAATCATTAAGTCATAGTCCATGAAACATAACTTGTCTTATCTTAGCCAACTTTTGAATATTCATCAATCGCCAAACACATTGGCTTCATGCATTTTATTATGCTCTCATCTCGTCCATCGCCCAACACTAAGCTTCACGAATTCTTCAACCACATCGCTCGTCCATCGCCCAATACTTGGCTTCTCGAATTCATCAACCACATCGCTCGTCCGTCGCCCAATACTTGGCTTCACGAATTCATCAACCACATCGCTCGTCAATCGCCCAATACTTGGCTTCACGAATTCTTTAATCTCATTTCTAAAGCAACCTTCGGTCATCGCCAATCACATGGCTTCACGACACTCTTCTGTTTCAAAAGACTTTTCTAACAGACTTTGTTCTTTAAAATCTGCATCAAGCTCTCTAAAACTTACACATCCGCTAACTTTCTCAAACTTTCGTGTTTTTTGTTTTTTTGCGTAAATTTTAAAATATGTTGTCTCCCTCCAATGCCTCAGCGAAAAACCCTCTAAACTTTGGATCCAATTTCGTTTGCTGTTTCCCACTGTTTTTGAGCACAAAGTCACCCACACTGAACCTAATTACCTTAGCCTTGCTTTCGTCAAATTTTGTTTTCTTATATCATGTCAATTTCAGTTTTAGTATTAGCCCCAGAGGCCTAGCCATTTCACCAATCAAAAGTTCTAATGGACTACATTTAGTACTACGATTCACTTAAGGGTCATCTGTACCTCCACTAGTGCTTCTTGCCACGACATAGAGCTTGTCTCAACAGCCGTCAACAGATTTTTAAGGGTTCTCATAACCCTTTCAACTTGACCGTTGACTCGACTTACACCTGTGGCATTTAAATGTAGATCTATCTATTGATAAGAACAAAATTGCATAAACTTTGAACCAGTCAAGCTTCGTCGCTGTTCGGCAATTAGACGTGTTGTTACACCTTTAATGACTATCGTAGATTTCAGTGGGTTAATACAAGTATTGGCATCAATAAAGAAGGTGCAAAACAAATAAACAAACTTAGTAAAAGCATCAATTGGAAAAATAGTCAATACTGGCTTGTTCGTTAATACAGTGATTATTCTTTTGCTAATTTCTTCGTGAGAAAGGGTTCAAAAATTGTGCAAAAACCTCGGAACAAATTTGCGTAAATACGACATCAAACCGATGAGCTGTCGTAATGTAGCGATTGATTTCGATGTTGCTTTAATTTTTCGCCGCGTTTACCTCATAACCAATGTACTGAACTATAGTTTTCAGAAAGAAACATTTTGAAATTTTAAATACAAATCCATCTTTCACTAAAATTTCTATTTCTATTGATTTCGATTTTGCTTTAATTAATTTAACTATTGTTTTCAAAAAGAAACATTTTGAAATGTTAAATAAAAATTCATCTTTCACTAAAATTTCTATAACAATTTCCAACCGTTCTTTGAAACACAGAAAAAGCGTTCTTTAATCCAAATGGCATCGATAGAAATTCGTTCTTCCGATCAGGTGTAACAAAAGCAGTATTTGATTGTTCCGAGTGCATTGGAATCTGATGAAATCCACTAGACATGACAAGAGAAGTGAAATAATTTGCTCCCCGAAGTCTAGCTACTTTATCTGATATCAGAGGTAATGGAATTTTATCAGCTACTGTATATTTATTTAATTCCCGATAATCAACTCAAAGTTTTGCTGAACCATTCTTTTTATATTTACAAATAACAAATGGAGATTTACTAGGTCTGATAACTTTATACTCAATTAATTCTCTATTTTTGCCACGCCCACTCACTTGGACCAAATCTATATGGTCGCTTTTGAACAGTCTTAGTTGATTCAACCAGTCAAATACAAAAAAAAAAAAAAAAATACTATACCAAAAACATTAAACCAATATTTGTCTGCCAATGACAATATTATTTTTGATTCCACAATCTGGTACTATGTCAAACAAAACTACGAAAGAATTACCATCAACAACGATATTAATCTTGATTTCCGAAGTACTGTAGTACTGTACTTTCTTTAATTAATGAACACTTAGCTTCCGGATGAAATGTTATTGGAAATCTCTCACCATTAACCAGCATACTCAATTTAGGCTCCACCATAGTGCACAGCACCACTCTCTTCCGATCTTACTCCCAATTCGGTATTCTGCACTTTTTTGGGACAATTTGTGACAATGTGCCCCGGCTCCTGGCATTTGTAACAAGTTACATTTGCCCTTTCTTGATGAGGCTGCCCAGTACGCCGCTCCTTTTCAGTTGATGAAAACTGAAATCCTAGTCCAGATCTACAGTCTGGCTTTTTATGTCCTGGTTTTCCACACTGATAAAATTTTAGTTCCGCAGTTTTAGCCCGCTTGGTCTCCGGTTCCCAGTTTGGTACAATAGGAAGCTCCTTCAGCGCAGAGAAAACTTGCAGCTCCGCTTGCAGCTCACGTCGATTGCTGACATGCGTTGTGTGTATCATTCGTTGTAAACGCCGGTCGAGATTAGCCATATGTCCAAGAATCAAAGCGATGGAAGTTTGTTCACAATTTAAATTAAAATTACGTTCCTTGGACGACTATTTAGAAGATTAAAAATAACAGCGGCTGGCGTCTGTGAAGTCTCGAAACGCTGTTTGAGCAGCCGGAACTGTTGCCAAGTTATTCCTGTGTAGCATATTTGTGATAACCACTGGGCCGCTGTGCCTTCCAAGGCCTTACTCAGCGCTAATATAAGAGCGCTGTCACTTAGCGGTTTCGTTAGTAAAATTATTTCGACCGTAGCGCACCACTGCGTGGCATCCACCCCAGCAATGTCCGGATTATATTTCGGCAAGCAAATCTCGCCAGTCTGTTGTACTGTGCTCGACGGCATCTGTAGATTCTTAACCAGTTACAGAAAATTCCGGTTTTGTTGCTCCAACAACGCGAAGACATCCCTTGACAAAGTTTGGTTAGGGCCGAATCCCACTTCTGATGTCGGAGAATTAAAGTTATCCTCTTGTAAGTCGTCATTGCTGGTTACTTGATTGTTTGGTTGTTGATTGCCTGAACTTAATTCTGGCAAATGCAGCGAGTCTTCGATGCCTTTGTTGCTCATAATTCTCTCTTAAGGATCAAGCACGTGTCTATCTCACGCCACGCTACAAACCAGAAGCATAAAAAAAAGAGAGACCAGACCTAGCAACGCATACGAAGCCACACTCGGCCTCAGCTCGCAAACTGAGTACCCATTCTACAAAAACTAGTATCTAGTATACCCAGCACAACCCATGGTCATACCTGTCGAGATGCTGCACTACATACTCTCCGACATATATATATATATATATATATATGTATATAGGTATATATATATATATTTTATAAAAGTTCGCTTGACAGTAAGTCGAACGCAAGCAAACTTTTATAAAATATATATATATATATATATATATATACATACATATATATATATATATATATATATATATACATATATATATATATATATATTTTATTTCCATCGACGATATATATATATATATATATATATATATATACATATATATATATATATATATATATCGTCGATGGAAATAAAAGGTTAAGTGAGTTGCGTTCGACTTACTGTCAAGCGAACTTTTATAAAATATATGCGTATATACCTAGATCAATGTACAATTTAAACATTTATATATATATATAATCCTCATACATTAAATTTAAAGTCATGTAATATCCATATTATTATTTTTATAAATTAACTCCAAATATTATTCTTATATTTATATTCATTCTTAACAGTTTTATTGCACGATAGTACAAATATTATATACACCGCTTAGAATATTTCTCAATTTAATTATTTTATTTATTTATTTTATTATTTTGGCACCTAAGTTTACACTTTTAATTGTAAATTAAATGTGCACCTTTTTTAAATAGAAAATCTTTTCAATAAATTATAAAGTGAAGCAAAACTCAATAATGTCATGGTAACTGCCTATAAAAGGGGGAGCTTGCGCAAATGGAAAAACTCGGGTCAAGAACAAACAGGGTAAAACAGCCACACGCTGCCGATCGAAATTCGGTCAAGCACTTGAAAAAGCTACATGAGAAGTTTGTGGGCAGCGACGAAAAATGACAAAACGAGCTGAACGAGCTCTATCTTTTTCCTAAGGCACGATAAATATATTCTCGTTATGTAGGGGAGG
The DNA here is from genome assembly GCF_025200985.1 of Drosophila gunungcola. Classification (NCBI taxonomy): domain Eukaryota; kingdom Metazoa; phylum Arthropoda; class Insecta; order Diptera; family Drosophilidae; genus Drosophila; species Drosophila gunungcola. The sequence continues at coordinate 94,513 of NW_026453249.1, forward strand.
GAGTGGTTTCCAAAGAACCCACCCCGTCCGGCGAGCTGAGCTCCCTTGGCCCAAGTCCTTTAAACTAAGCACTAATACACCGACGCAAGAGATTTTTATATTTAGCGTGCAGGTAGCTATCGAGCAGGATGGTAGTGCCATGTCTTGCCAGCTCGTTAGCTATATATTCGTGGATTGCGAGCTGCTCTATGTGAGCAACGAGATCCGACGAGCCGAGCCGACGCCAAGCAGTGCGCAATCAGCCATTGCATAGCGCCAGTACCAAGCACGGCCTTTCCGCGGCGACAGTGCCACGCACCAAGCAGTGCAACCTTCGGATATCCAGTATTATAAAATTCTGTCTTTCCGTAGCGCCAATCCCGCACACAAATCAGTGCAATACTCAGCAAGCACTGATATACTCGGCCCTTCCACAGCGTAGGTATCACTCAGCAAGCAGTACCAAACTTTGCCCTTCAGCAGCGCCGACGACAACCCACCAGTACCACACTCGGCCCTCCCATAGCGCCGATATAATTATAATTAGAAACGTAGCCCTATCCAACCGAACTATTAAACAAAACTATACTTTGTAGCGTTCGATTTGTGTTATTCGTTGCGAAAAGGGAGGTAAACCGATCTAAAGAGGAAATAAATTTCTGTCTCAAACCCTGACCACGGCAAGCTATACAGCCTCCTGAAACAGGGGCGTTACACCAGTATGACCATCAACCAATTCCTGGTATTACTTACCTCACATTGCGACACCTTAGAAGCCTGCCAACTAGTTCGTGCGCCAAAAGCTCGACGATCAGCTGCCACACACCACGCGGACGCTCGTACGCGACGAGACGAACACAATTGCACATCGTACCAGCAGAATCATCCAATCATCAGGTCATCGAATTGTGCTCCTTCATATTGACATCATATACGTCATCGCTCCCAGCGCAAGCGATTGACACGAGGTCTCTAGTGTGGAAACCAATCGCGGATCTTCCACTAGCAGATCTCACATTCTGCACAGCCTTAGATGTCATCGTTGGATCAGATCAACTTTGGTCTCTATACACCGGAGAAAGAAATCAGTTTGGTTAGGGCTACAATGCATCCAACGACCATGAGATTCCTGTGACACATCTTTTATGGAGATGGACAGTCTTCAGCCTAGCCAGTCAAACTTGGATTCCAGTGACTCCACGGAAGTCATTTTGCAAAAAAAACACACTCTCCGACTACGGAGCTCATATTGTCGAGTATCCTTTCAAGGATGGAGAACCACCTATTGAGTCAATACTACCACAGGCCACCGTCTGTTTTCATTGGCGCAAAAATTCCGTCAAAACTCGAAGCTTAAACAGCAATACGATTTTTTGTATGACTACTTGCAACGTAATCACATGGTACAGCTGACATTAGCTCAAATCGGTGATAGCTCCACCACCTGCGTTTACCTGCCGCATCACGCCGTCATCAGGATGATTACAGAGTGTCGGGTAGAAATCGATGGATCCGAAGAAGTTAAATTTGGAAAAGACATAAAGATACTGAGCAGGAAGTGAAATTTAGTGAACCAGCTGTGTGAGTTCCATTGGACGATCGGTCGGACCTGGGTGGGTACGACTGTAATGGTCACTCAGGTTGGGGGCTGGGGGCGGAAACTTGTTCAGCACACACTTACTAATAAAGTGGTGATTTAAAAGCAACAAGGAAGGGGACCGCTCGGATGCACTGTGGGATTTTTGCTGTTTCGCACAGGGTATGACTTAACATCGGGACGGATACCGAACAAACGATACACTGGTAAAAAGAATGATTAAATATAAACAACTGTTTATTGATAATAATAAAAAAAAATGTTAAGTGTAATAATGTGTAATTAAATACATGTTATTAAAATTCCATGATTTAAAATTAAATACTAAAAATGACCTTAAAAGAATTAATTAATTTTTTTTTTGACTTAGGAAGATTTTGATTAATTTAAATATGGTTAAACTTTAGTAACAGTTTCTATCGTGTCTATCTCACGCCACGCTACAAACCAGAAGCATAAAAAAAAGAGAGACCAGACCTAGCAACGCATACGAAGCCATACTCGGCCTCAGCTCGCAAACTGAGTCCCATTCTACCAAAACTAGTATCTAGTATACCCAGCACAACCCATGGTCATACCTGTCGAGATGCTGCACTACATACTCTCCGACACGGCCATTCTGACATAGACACGTCCTCGTGTCTACAATAAACCTCTTAGTTTCATTCCAACATTATAATTCTATTGAATACTTCAAAAAAACTTAACCAAGTAATCTCAATTTCATAGAATATTTCAAATCATTACGTTTTCTTATAAACCATTTCTTTCATTTACATTTCCAGTCAAAAGATCATTTAAACAATATCAAATTATAAATTAATCATTACAAATCATTAAGTCATAATCCATGAAACATAACTTGTCTTATCTTAGCCAACTTTTGAATATTCATCAATCGCCAAACACATTGGCTTCACGCATTTTATTATGCTCTCAGCTCGTCCATCGCCCAACACTAAGCTTCACGAATTCTTCAACCACATCGCTCGTCCATCGCCCAATACTTGGCTTCACGAATTCATCAACCACATCGCTCGTCAATCGCCCAATACTTGGCTTCACGAATTCTTTAATCTCATTTCTAAAGCAACCTTCGGTCATCGCCAATCACATGGCTTCACGACACTCTTCTGTTTCAAAAGACTTTTCTAACAGACTTTGTTCTTTAAAATTTGCATCAAGCTCTCTAAAACTTACACATCCGCTAACTTTCTCAAACTTTCGTGTTTTTTTTTTTACGTAAATTTTAAAATATGTTGTCTCCCTCCAATGCCTCAGCGAAAAACCCTCTAAACTTTGGATCCAATTTCGTTTGCTGTTTCCCACTGTTTTTGAGCACAAAGTCACCCACACTGAACCTAATTACCTTAGCCTTGCTTTCGTCAAATTTTGTTTTCTTATATCATGTCAATTTCAGTTTTAGTATTAGCCCCAGAGGCCTAGCCATTTCACCAATCAAAAGTTCTAATGGACTACATTTAGTACTACGATTCACTTAAGGGTCATCTGTACCTCCACTAGTGCTTCTTGCCACGACATAGAGCTTGTCTCAACAGCCGTCAACAGATTTTTAAGGGTTCTCATAACCCTTTCAACTTGACCGTTGACTCGACTTACACCTGTGGCAATTAAATGTAGATCTATCTATTGATAAGAACAAAATTGCATAAACTTTAAACCAGTCAAGCTTCGTCGCTGTTCGGCAATTAGACGTGTTGTTACACCTTTAATGAATATCGTAGATTTCAGTGGGTTAATACAAGTATAGGCATCAATAAAGAAGGTGCAAAACAAATAAACAAACTTAGTAAAAGCGTCAATTGGAAACTAAGGATCAAAAATAATCAATACTGGCTTGTTCGTTAATACAGTGATTATTCTTTTTCTAATTTCTTCGTGAGAAAGGGTTCAAAAATTGTGCAAAAACCTCGGAACAAATTTGCGTAAATACGACATCAAACCGATGAGCTGTCGTAATGTAGCGATTGATTTCGATGTTGCTTTAATTTTTCGCCGCGTTTACCTCATAACCAATGTACTGAACTATAGTTTTCAGAAAGAAACATTTTGAAATTTTAAATACAAATCCATCTTTCACTAAAATTTCTATTTCTATTGATTTCGATTTTGCTTTAATTAATTTAACTATTGTTTTCAAAAAGAAACATTTTGAAATGTTAAATAAAAATTCATCTTTCACTAAAATTTCTATAACAATTTCCAACCGTTCTTTGAAACACAGAAAAAGCGTTCTTTAATCCAAATGGCATCGATAGAAATTCGTTCTTCCGATCAGGTGTAACAAAAGCAGTATTTGATTGTTCCGAGTGCATTGGAATCTGATGAAATCCACTAGACATGACAAGAGAAGTGAAATAATTTGCTCCCCGAAGTCTAGCTACTTTATCTGATATCAGAGGTAATGGAATTTTATCAGCTACTGTATATTTATTTAATTCCCGATAATCAACTCAAAGTTTTGCTGAACCATTCTTTTTATATTTACAAATAACAAATGGAGATTTACTAGGTCTGATAACTTTATACTCAATTAATTCTCTATTTTTGCCACGCCCTCTCACTTGGACCAAATCTATATGGTCGCTTTTGAACAGTCTTAGTTGATTCAACCAGTCAAATACAAAAAAAAAAAAAAAAAAATACTATACCAAAAACATTAAACCAATATTTGTCTGCCAATGACAATATTATTTTTGATTCCACAATCTGGTACTATGTGAAACAAAACTACGAAAGAATTACCATCAACAACGATATTAATCTTGATTTCCGAAGTACTGTAGTACTGTACTTTCTTTAATTAATGAACACTTAGCTTCCGGATGAAATGTTATTGGAAATCTCTCACCATTAACCAGCATACTCAATTTAGGCTCCACCATAGTGCACAGCACCACTCTCTTCCGATCTTACTCCCAATACGGTATTCTGCACTTTTTTGGGACAATTTGTGACAATGTGCCCCGGCTCCTGGCATTTGTAACAAGTTACATTTTCCCTTTCTTGATGAGGCTGCCCAGTACGCCGCTCCTTTTCAGTTGATGAAAACTGAAATCCTAGTCCAGATCTACAGTCTGGCTTTTTATGTCCTGGTTTTCCACACTGATAAAATTTTAGTTCCGCAGTTTTAGCCCGCTTGGTCTCCGGTTCCCAGTTTGGTACAATAGGAAGCTCCTTCAGCGCAGAGAAAACTTGCAGCTCCGCTTGCAGCTCACGTCGATTGCTGACATGCGTTGTGTGTATCATTCGTTGTAAACGCCGGTCGAGATTAGCCATATGTCCAAGAATCAAAGCGATGGAAATTTGTTCACAATTTAAATTACGCAAATTACGTTCCTTGGACGACTATTTAGAAGATTAAAAATAACAGCGGCTGGCGTCTGTGAAGTCTCGAAACGCTGTTTGAGCAGCCGGAACTGTTGCCAAGTTATTCCTGGGTAGCATATTTGTGATAACCACTGGTTATCAGTTCGCTTGACAGTAAGTCGAACGCAACCTACCCCTTTTATATATAAAAGCGAACTTTTATAAAATATATATATATATAAATATATATACATACATATATATATATACATATGTACATATATATATATATGTATATATATATATATATCGTCGATGGAAATAAAAGGTTAAGTGAGTTGCGTTCGACTTACTGTCAAGCGAACTTTTATAAATTTTATGCTTATATACCTAGATCAATGTACAATTTAAACATTTATATATATATATATATAATCCTCATACATTAAATTTAAAGTCATATAATATCCATATTATTATTTTTATAAATTAACTCCAAATATTATTCTTATATTTATATTCATTCTTAACAGTTTTATTGCACGATAGTACAAATATTATATACACCGCTTAGAATATTTCTCAATTTAATTATTTTATTTATTTATTTTATTATTTTGGCACCTAAGTTTACACTTTTAATTGTAAATTAAATGTGCACCTTTTTTAAATAGAAAATCTTTTCAATAAATTATAAAGTGAAGCAAAACTCAATAATGTCATGGTAACTGCCTATAAAAGGGGGAGCTTGCGCAAATGGAAAAAACTCGGGTCAAGAACAAACAGGGTAAAACAGCCACACGCTGCCGATCGAAATTCGGTCAAGCACTTGAAAAAGCTACATGAGAAGTTTGTGGGCAGCGACGAAAAATGACAAAACGAGCTGAACGAGCTCTATCTTTTTCCTAAGGCACGATAAATATATTCTCGTTATGTAGGGGAGGGAGTGGTTTCCAAAGAACCCACCCCGTCCGGCGAGCTGAGCTCCCTTGGCCCAAGTCCTTTAAACTAAGCACTAATACACCGACGCAAGAGATTTTTATATTTAGCGTGCAGGTAGCTATCGAGCAGGATGGTAGTGCCATGTCTTGTCAGCTCGTTAGCTATATATTCGTGGATTGCGAGCTGCTCTATGTGAGCAACGAGATCCGACGAGCCGAGCCGACGCCAAGCAGTGCGCAATCAGCCATTGCATAGCGCCAGTACCAAGCACGGCCTTTCCGCGGCGACAGTGCCACGCACCAAGCAGTGCAACCTTCGGATATCCAGTATTATAAAATTCTGTCTTTCCGTAGCGCCAATCCCGCACACAAATCAGTGCAATACTCAGCAAGCACTGATATACTCGGCCCTTCCACAGCGTAGGTATCACTCAGCAAGCAGTACCAAACTTTGCCCTTCAGCAGCGCCGACGACAACCCACCAGTACCACACTCGGCCCTCCCATAGCGCCGATATAATTATAATTAGAAACGTAGCCCTATCCAACCGAACTATTAAACAAAACTATACTTTGTAGCGTTCGATTTGTGTTATTCGTTGCGAAAAGGGAGGTAAACCGATCTAAAGAGGAAATAAATTTCTGTCTCAAACCCTGACCACGGCAAGCTATACAGCCTCCTGAAACAGGGGCGTTACACCATGACCATCAACCAATTCCTGGTATTACTTACCTCACATTGCGACACCTTAGAAGCCTGCCAACTAGTTCGTGCGCCAAAAGCTCGACGATCAGCTGCCACACACCACGCGGACGCTCGTACGCGACGAGACGAACACAATTGCACATCGTACCAGCAGAATCATCCAATCATCAGGTCATCGAATTGTGCTCCTTCATATTGACATCATATACGTCATCGCTCCCAGCGCAAGCGATTGACACGAGGTCTCTAGTGTGGAAACCAATCGCGGATCTTCCACTAGCAGATCTCACATTCTGCACAGCCTTAGATGTCATCGTTGGATCAGATCAACTTTGGTCTCTATACACCGGAGAAAGAAATCAGTTTGGTTAGGGCTACAATGCATCCAACGACCATGAGATTCCTGTGACACATCTTTTATGGAGATGGACAGTCTTCAGCCTAGCCAGTCAAACTTGGATTCCAGTGACTCCACGGAAGTCATTTTGCAAAAAAACACACTCTCCGACTACGGAGCTCATATTGTCGAGTATCCTTTCAAGGATGGAGAACCACCTATTGAGTCAATACTACCACAGGCCACCGTCTGTTTTCATTGGCGCAAAAATTCCGTCAAAACTCGAAGCTTAAACAGCAATACGATTTTTTGTATGACTACTTGCAACGTAATCACATGGTACAGCTGACATTAGCTCAAATCGGTGATAGCTCCACCACCTGCGTTTACCTGCCGCATCACGCCGTCATCAGGATGATTACAGAGTGTCGGGTAGAAATCGATGGATCCGAAGAAGTTAAATTTGGAAAAGACATAAAGATACTGAGCAGGAAGTGAAATTTAGTGAACCAGCTGTGTGAGTTCCATTGGACGATCGGTCGGACCTGGGTGGGTACGACTGTAATGGTCACTCAGGTTGGGGGCTGGGGGCGGAAACTTGTTCAGCACACACTTACTAATAAAGTGGTGATTTAAAAGCAACAAGGAAGGGGACCGCTCGGATGCACTGTGGGATTTTTAGCTGTTTCGCACAGGGTATGACTTAACATCGGGACGGATACCGAACAAACGATACACTGGTAAAAAGAATGATTAAATATAAACAACTGTTTATTGATAATAATAAAAAAAAATGTTAAGTGTAATAATGTGTAATTAAATACATGTTATTAAAATTCCATGATTTAAAATTAAATACTAAAAATGACCTTAAAAGAATTAATTAATTTTTTTTTGACTTAGGAAGATTTTGATTAATTTAAATATGGTTAAACTTTAGTAACAGTTTCTATCGTGTCTATCTCACGCCACGCTACAAACCAGAAGCATAAAAAAAAGAGAGACCAGACCTAGCAACGCATACGAAGCCATACTCGGCCTCAGCTCGCAAACTGAGTCCCATTCTACCAAAACTAGTATCTAGTATACCCAGCACAACCCATGGTCATACCTGTCGAGATGCTGCACTACATACTCTCCGACACGGCCATTCTGACATAGACACGTCCTCGTGTCTACAATAAACCTCTTAGTTTCATTCCAACATTATAATTCTATTGAATACTTCAAAAAAACGTAACCAAGTAATCTCAATTTCATAGAATATTTCAAATCATTACGTTTTCTTATAAACCATTTCTTTCATTTACATTTCCAGTCAAAAGATCATTTAAACAATATCAAATTATAAATTAATCATTACAAATCATTAAGTCATAATCCATGAAACATAACTTGTCTTATCTTAGCCAACTTTTGAATATTCATCAATCGCCAAACACATTGGCTTCACGCATTTTATTATGCTCTCAGCTCGTCCATCGCCCAACACTAAGCTTCACGAATTCTTCAACCACATCGCTCGTCCATCGCCCAATACTTGGCTTCACGAATTCATCAACCACATCGCTCGTCCATCGCCCAATACTTGGCTTCACGAATTCATCAACCACATCGCTCGTCAATCGCCCAATACTTGGCTTCACGAATTCTTTAATCTCATTTCTAAAGCAACCTTCGGTCATCGCCAATCACATGGCTTCACGACACTCTTCTGTTTCAAAAGACTTTTCTAACAGACTTTGTTCTTTAAAATTTGCATCAAGCTCTCTAAAACTTACACATCCGCTAACTTTCTCAAACTTTCGTGTTTTTTTTTTTTACGTAAATTTTAAAATATGTTGTCTCCCTCCAATGCCTCAGCGAAAAACCCTCTAAACTTTGGATCCAATTTCGTTTGCTGTTTCCCACTGTTTTTGAGCACAAAGTCACCCACACTGAACCTAATTACCTTAGCCTTGCTTTCGTCAAATGTTGTTTTCTTATATCATGTCAATTTCAGTTTTAGTATTAGCCCCAGAGGCCTAGCCATTTCACCAATCAAAAGTTCTAATGGACTACATTTAGTACTACGATTCACTTAAGGGTCATCTGTACCTCCACTAGTGCTTCTTGCCACGACATAGAGCTTGTCTCAACAGCCGTCAACAGATTTTTAAGGGTTCTCATAACCCTTTCAACTTGACCGTTGACTCGACTTACACCTGTGGCAATTAAATGTAGATCTATCTATTGATAAGAACAAAATTGCATAAACTTTAAACCAGTCAAGCTTCGTCGCTGTTCGGCAATTAGACGTGTTGTTACACCTTTAATGAATATCGTAGATTTCAGTGGGTTAATACAAGTATAGGCATCAATAAAGAAGGTGCAAAACAAATAAACAAACTTAGTAAAAGCGTCAATTGGAAACTAAGGATCAAAAATAATCAATACTGGCTTGTTCGTTAATACAGTGATTATTCTTTTGCTAATTTCTTCGTGAGAAAGGGTTCAAAAATTGTGCAAAAACCTCGGAACAAATTTGCGTAAATACGACATCAAACCGATGAGCTGTCGTAATGTAGCGATTGATTTCGATGTTGCTTTAATTTTTCGCCGCGTTTACCTCATAACCAATGTACTGAACTATAGTTTTCAGAAAGAAACATTTTGAAATTTTAAATACAAATCCATCTTTCACTAAAATTTCTATTTCTATTGATTTCGATTTTGCTTTAATTAATTTAACTATTGTTTTCAAAAAGAAACATTTTGAAATGTTAAATAAAAATTCATCTTTCACTAAAATTTCTATAACAATTTCCAACCGTTCTTTGAAACACAGAAAAAGCGTTCTTTAATCCAAATGGCATCGATAGAAATTCGTTCTTCCGATCAGGTGTAACAAAAGCAGTATTTGATTGTTCCGAGTGCATTGGAATCTGATGAAATCCACTAGACATGACAAGAGAAGTGAAATAATTTGCTCCCCGAAGTCTAGCTACTTTATCTGATATCAGAGGTAATGGAATTTTATCAGCTACTGTATATTTATTTAATTCCCGATAATCAACTCAAAGTTTTGCTGAACCATTCTTTTTATATTTACAAATAACAAATGGAGATTTACTAGGTCTGATAACTTTATACTCAATTAATTCTCTATTTTTGCCACGCCCTCTCACTTGGACCAAATCTATATGGTCGCTTTTGAACAGTCTTAGTTGATTCAACCAGTCAAATACAAAAAAAAAAAAAAAAAAATACTATACCAAAAACATTAAACCAATATTTGTCTGCCAATGACAATATTATTTTTGATTCCACAATCTGGTACTATGTGAAACAAAACTACGAAAGAATTACCATCAACAACGATATTAATCTTGATTTCCGAAGTACTGTAGTACTGTACTTTCTTTAATTAATGAACACTTAGCTTCCGGATGAAATGTTATTGGAAATCTCTCACCATTAACCAGCATACTCAATTTAGGCTCCACCATAGTGCACAGCACCACTCTCTTCCGATCTTACTCCCAATACGGTATTCTGCACTTTTTTGGGACAATTTGTGACAATGTGCCCCGGCTCCTGGCATTTGTAACAAGTTACATTTTCCCTTTCTTGATGAGGCTGCCCAGTACGCCGCTCCTTTTCAGTTGATGAAAACTGAAATCCTAGTCCAGATCTACAGTCTGGCTTTTTATGTCCTGGTTTTCCACACTGATAAAATTTTAGTTCCGCAGTTTTAGCCCGCTTGGTCTCCGGTTCCCAGTTTGGTACAATAGGAAGCTCCTTCAGCGCAGAGAAAACTTGCAGCTCCGCTTGCAGCTCACGTCGTTTGCTGACATGCGTTGTGTGTATCATTCGTTGTAAACGCCGGTCGAGATTAGCCATATGTCCAAGAATCAAAGCGATGGAAATTTGTTCACAATTTAAATTACGCAAATTACGTTCCTTGGACGACTATTTAGAAGATTAAAAATAACAGCGGCTGGCGTCTGTGAAGTCTCGAAACGCTGTTTGAGCAGCCGGAACTGTTGCCAAGTTATTCCTGGGTAGCATATTTGTGATAACCACTGGTTATCAGTTCGCTTGACAGTAAGTCGAACGCAACCTACCCCTTTTATATATAAAAGCGAACTTTTATAAAATATATATATATATAAATATATATACATACATATATATATATACATATGTACATATATATATATATATATGTATATACATATATATATCGTCGATGGAAATAAAAGGTTAAGTGAGTTGCGTTCGACTTACTGTCAAGCGAACTTTTATAAATTTTATGCTTATATACCTAGATCAATGTACAATTTAAACATTTATATATATATATATAATCCTCATACATTAAATTTAAAGTCATGTAATATCCATATTATTATTTTTATAAATTAACTCCAAATATTATTCTTACATTTATATTCATTCTTAACAGTTTTATTGCACGATAGTACAAATATTATATACACCGCTTAGAATATTTCTCAATTTAATTATTTTATTTATTTATTTTATTATTTTGGCACCTAAGTTTACACTTTTAATTGTAAATTAAATGTGCACCTTTTTTAAAGAAAAAATCTTTTCAATAAATTATAAAGTGAAGCAAAACTCAATAATGTCATGGTAACTGCCTATAAAAGGGGGAGCTTGCGCAAATGGAAAAACTCGGGTCAAGAACAAACAGGGTAAAACAGCCACACGCTGCCGATCGAAATTCGGTCAAGCACTTGAAAAAGCTACATGAGAAGTTTGTGGGCAGCGACGACAAATGACAAAACGAGCTGAACGAGCTCTATCTTTTTCCTAAGGCACGATAAATATATTCTCGTTATGTAGGGGAGGGAGTGGTTTCCAAAGAACCCACCCCGTCCGGCGAGGTGAGCTCCCTTGGCCCAAGTCCTTTAAACTAAGCACTAATACACCGACGTAAGAGATTTTTATATTTAGCGTGCAGGTAGCTATCGAGCAGGATTCCACAGCGTATGTATCACTCAGCAAGCAGTACCAAACTCGGCCCTTCAGCAGCGCCGACGACAACCCACCAGTACCACACCCTCCCATAGCGCCGATATAATTATAATTAGAAACGTAGCCCTATCCAACCGAAATATTAAACAAAACTATACTTTGTAGCGTTCGATTTGTGTTATTCGTTGCGGAAAGGGAGGTAAACCGATCTAAAGAGGAAATAAATTTCTGTCTCAAACCCTGACCACGGCAAGCTATACAGCCTCCCGAAACAGGGTCGTTACACCAGTATGACCATCAACCAATTCCTGGTATTACTTACCTCACATTGCGACACCTTAGAAGCCTGCCAACTAGTTCGTGCGCCAAAAGCTCGACGATCAGCTGCCATACACCACGCGGACGCTCGTACGCGACGAGACGAACACAATTGCACATCGTACCAGCAGAATCATCCAATCATCAGGTCATCGAATTGTGCTCCTTCATATTGACATCATATACGTCATCGCTCCCAGCGCAAGCGATTGACACGAGGTCTCTAGTGTGGAAACCAATCGCGGATCTTCCACTAGCAGATCTCACATTCTGCACAGCCTTAGATGTCATCGTTGGATCAGATCAACTTTGGTCTCTATACACCGGAGAAAGAAATCAGTTTGGTTAGGGCTACAATGCATCCAACGACCATGAGATTCCTGTGACACATCTTTTATGGAGATGGACAGTCTTCAGCCTAGCCAGTCAAACTTGGATTCCAGTGACTCCACGGAAGTCATTTTGCAAAAAAACACACTCTCCGACTACGGAGCTCATATTGTCGAGTATCCTTTCAAGGATGGAGAACCACCTATTGAGTCAATACTACCACAGGCCACCGTCTGTTTTCATTGGCGCAAAAATTCCGTCAAAACTCGAAGCTCAAACAGCAATACGATTTTTTGTATGACTACTTGCAACGTGGTCACATGGTACAGCTGACATTAGCTCAAATCGGTGATAGCTCCACCACCTGCGTTTACCTGCCGCATCACGCCGTCATCAGGATGATTACAGAGTGTCGGGTAGAAATCGATGGATCCGAAGAAGTTAAATTTGGAAAAGACATAAAGATACTGAGCAGGAAGTGAAATTTAGTGAACCAGCTGTGTGAGTTCCATTGGACGATCGGTCGGACCTGGGTGGGTACGACTGTAATGGTCACTCAGGTTGGGGGCTGGGGGCGGAAACTTGTTCAGCACACACTTACTAATAAAGTGGTGATTTAAAAGCAACAAGGAAGGGGACCGCTCGGATGCACTGTGGGATTTTTGCTGTTTCGCACAGGGTATGACTTAACATCGGGACGGATACCGAACAAACGATACACTGGTAAAAAGAATGATTAAATATAAACAACTGTTTATTGATAATAATAAAAAAAAATGTTAAGTGTAATAATGTGTAATTAAATACATGTTATTAAAATTCCATGATTTAAAATTAAATACTAAAAATGACCTTAAAAGAATAAATTAATTTTTTTTGACTTAGGAAGATTTTGATTAATTTAAATATGGTTAAACTTTAGTAACAGTTTCGGGTATTAATGGAAATATTTAAATTGAGTACAAATTTTTTGATTTATGGTTCTTATCAGTAGGGAAGTTGCCAGACATGTGATTGTCACCAATTGGTTATGAAAGTGAAGAAATGGCTCTAAGCGTTTTCATTTAAGCATTAAAGGGACCGATAGGAATAACGCTTAGAAAGGATCAAGCACGTGTCTATCTCACGCCACGCTACAAACCAGAAGCATAAAAAAAAGAGAGACCAGACCTAGCAACGCATACGAAGCCATACTCGGCCTCAGCTCGCAAACTGAGTCCCCATTCTACCACAACTAGTATCTAGTATACCCAGCACAACCCATGGTCATACCTGTCGAGATGCTGCACTACATACTCTCCGACACGGCCATTCTGACATAGACACGTCCTCGTGTCTACAATAAACCTCTTAGTTTCATTCCAACATTATAATACTATTGAATACTTCAAAAAAACTTAACCAAGTAATCTCAATTTCATAGAATATTTCAAATCATTACGTTTTCTTATAAACCATTTCTTTCATTTACATTTCCAGTCAAAAGATCATTTAAACATTATCAAATTATAAATTAATCATTACAAATCATTAAGTCATAATCCATGAAACATAACTTGTCTTATCTTAGCCAACTTTTGAATATTCATCAATCGCCAAACACATTGGCTTCACGCATTTTATTATGCTCTCAGCTCGAAAAGAAACATTTTGAAATTTTAAATACAAATCCATCTTTCACTAAAATTTCTATTTCTATTGATTTCGATTTTGCTTTAATTAATTTAACTATTGTTTTCAAAAAGAAACATTTTGAAATGTTAAATAAAAATTCATCTTTCACTAAAATTTCTATAACAATTTCCAACCGTTCTTTGAAACACAGAAAAAGCGTTCTTTAATCCAAATGGCATCGATAGAAATTCGTTCTTCCGATCAGGTGTAACAAAAGCAGTATTTGATTGTTCCGAGTGCATTGGAATCTGATGAAATCCACTAGACATGACAAGAGAAGTGAAATAATTTGCTCCCCGAAGTCTAGCTACTTTATCTGATATCAGAGGTAATGGAATTTTATCAGCTACTGTATATTTATTTAATTCCCGATAATCAACTCAAAGTTTTGCTGAACCATTCTTTTTATATTTACAAATAACAAATGGAGATTTACTAGGTCTGATAACTTTATACTCAATTAATTCTCTATTTTTGCCACGCCCTCTCACTTGGACCAAATCTATATGGTCGCTTTTGAACAGTCTTAGTTGATTCAACCAGTCAAATACAAAAAAAAAAAAAAAAAAATACTATACCAAAAACATTAAACCAATATTTGTCTGCCAATGACAATATTATTTTTGATTCCACAATCTGGTACTATGTGAAACAAAACTACGAAAGAATTACCATCAACAACGATATTAATCTTGATTTCCGAAGTACTGTAGTACTGTACTTTCTTTAATTAATGAACACTTAGCTTCCGGATGAAATGTTATTGGAAATCTCTCACCATTAACCAGCATACTCAATTTAGGCTCCACCATAGTGCACAGCACCACTCTCTTCCGATCTTACTCCCAATACGGTATTCTGCACTTTTTTGGGACAATTTGTGACAATGTGCCCCGGCTCCTGGCATTTGTAACAAGTTACATTTTCCCTTTCTTGATGAGGCTGCCCAGTACGCCGCTCCTTTTCAGTTGATGAAAACTGAAATCCTAGTCCAGATCTACAGTCTGGCTTTTTATGTCCTGGTTTTCCACACTGATAAAATTTTAGTTCCGCAGTTTTAGCCCGCTTGGTCTCCGGTTCCCAGTTTGGTACAATAGGAAGCTCCTTCAGCGCAGAGAAAACTTGCAGCTCCGCTTGCAGCTCACGTCGTTTGCTGACATGCGTTGTGTGTATCATTCGTTGTAAACGCCGGTCGAGATTAGCCATATGTCCAAGAATCAAAGCGATGGAAATTTGTTCACAATTTAAATTACGCAAATTACGTTCCTTGGACGACTATTTAGAAGATTAAAAATAACAGCGGCTGGCGTCTGTGAAGTCTCGAAACGCTGTTTGAGCAGCCGGAACTGTTGCCAAGTTATTCCTGGGTAGCATATTTGTGATAACCACTGGTTATCAGTTCGCTTGACAGTAAGTCGAACGCAACCTACCCCTTTTATATATAAAAGCGAACTTTTATAAAATATATATATATAAATATATATACATACATATATATATATACATATGTACATATATATATATATATGTATATATATATATATATCGTCGATGGAAATAAAAGGTTAAGTGAGTTGCGTTCGACTTACTGTCAAGCGAACTTTTATAAATTTTATGCTTATATACCTAGATCAATGTACAATTTAAACATTTATATATATATATATAATCCTCATACATTAAATTTAAAGTCATGTAATATCCATATTATTATTTTTATAAATTAACTCCAAATATTATTCTTACATTTATATTCATTCTTAACAGTTTTATTGCACGATAGTACAAATATTATATACACCGCTTAGAATATTTCTCAATTTAATTATTTTATTTATTTATTTTATTATTTTGGCACCTAAGTTTACACTTTTAATTGTAAATTAAATGTGCACCTTTTTTAAAGAGAAAATCTTTTCAATAAATTATAAAGTGAAGCAAAACTCAATAATGTCATGGTAACTGCCTATAAAAGGGGGAGCTTGCGCAAATGGAAAAACTCGGGTCAAGAACAAACAGGGTAAAACAGCCACACGCTGCCGATCGAAATTCGGTCAAGCACTTGAAAAAGCTACATGAGAAGTTTGTGGGCAGCGACGACAAATGACAAAACGAGCTGAACGAGCTCTATCTTTTTCCTAAGGCACGATAAATATATTCTCGTTATGTAGGGGAGGGAGTGGTTTCCAAAGAACCCACCCCGTCCGGCGAGGTGAGCTCCCTTGGCCCAAGTCCTTTAAACTAAGCACTAATACACCGACGTAAGAGATTTTTATATTTAGCGTGCAGGTAGCTATCGAGCAGGATTCCACAGCGTATGTATCACTCAGCAAGCAGTACCAAACTCGGCCCTTCAGCAGCGCCGACGACAACCCACCAGTACCACACCCTCCCATAGCGCCGATATAATTATAATTAGAAACGTAGCCCTATCCAACCGAAATATTAAACAAAACTATACTTTGTAGCGTTCGATTTGTGTTATTCGTTGCGGAAAGGGAGGTAAACCGATCTAAAGAGGAAATAAATTTCTGTCTCAAACCCTGACCACGGCAAGCTATACAGCCTCCCGAAACAGGGTCGTTACACCAGTATGACCATCAACCAATTCCTGGTATTACCTACCTCACATTGCGACACCTTAGAAGCCTGCCAACTAGTTCGTGCGCCAAAAGCTCGACGATCAGCTGCCATACACCACGCGGACGCTCGTACGCGACGAGACGAACACAATTGCACATCGTACCAGCAGAATCATCCAATCATCAGGTCATCGAATTGTGCTCCTTCATATTGACATCATATACGTCATCGCTCCCAGCGCAAGCGATTGACACGAGGTCTCTAGTGTGGAAACCAATCGCGGATCTTCCACTAGCAGATCTCACATTCTGCACAGCCTTAGATGTCATCGTTGGATCAGATCAACTTTGGTCTCTATACACCGGAGAAAGAAATCAGTTTGGTTAGGGCTACAATGCATCCAACGACCATGAGATTCCTGTGACACATCTTTTATGGAGATGGACAGTCTTCAGCCTAGCCAGTCAAACTTGGATTCCAGTGACTCCACGGAAGTCATTTTGCAAAAAAACACACTCTCCGACTACGGAGCTCATATTGTCAAGTATCCTTTCAAGGATGGAGAACCACCTATTGAGTCAATACTACCACAGGCCACCGTCTGTTTTCATTGGCGCAAAAATTCCGTCAAAACTCGAAGCTCAAACAGCAATACGATTTTTTGTATGACTACTTGCAACGTGGTCACATGGTACAGCTGACATTAGCTCAAATCGGTGATAGCTCCACCACCTGCGTTTACCTGCCGCATCACGCCGTCATCAGGATGATTACAGAGTGTCGGGTAGAAATCGATGGATCCGAAGAAGTTAAATTTGGAAAAGACATAGAGATACTGAGCAGGAAGTGAAATTTAGTGAACCAGCTGTGTGAGTTCCATTGGACGATCGGTCGGACCTGGGTGGGTACGACTGTAATGGTCACTCAGGTTGGGGGCTGGGGGCGGAAACTTGTTCAGCACACACTTACTAATAAAGTGGTGATTTAAAAGCAACAAGGAAGGGGACCGCTCGGATGCACTGTGGGATTTTTGCTGTTTCGCACAGGGTATGACTTAACATCGGGACGGATACCGAACAAACGATACACTGGTAAAAAGAATGATTAAATATAAACAACTGTTTATTGATAATAATAAAAAAAAATGTTAAGTGTAATAATGTGTAATTAAATACATGTTATTAAAATTCCATGATTTAAAATTAAATACTAAAAATGACCTTAAAAGAATAAATTAATTTTTTTTTGACTTAGGAAGATTTTGATTAATTTAAATATGGTTAAACTTTAGTAACAGTTTCGGGTATTAATGGAAATGTTTAAATTGAGTACAAATTTTTTTGATTTATGGTTCTTATCAGTAGGGAAGTTGCCAGACATGTGATTGTCACCAATTGGTTATGAAAGTGAAGAAATGGCTCTAAGCGTTTTCATTTAAGCATTAAAGGGACCGATAGGAATAACGCTTAGAAAGGATCAAGCACGTGTCTATCTCACGCCACGCTACAAACCAGAAGCATAAAAAAAAGAGAGACCAGACCTAGCAACGCATACGAAGCCATACTCGGCCTCAGCTCGCAAACTGAGTCCCCATTCTACCACAACTAGTATCTAGTATACCCAGCACAACCCATGGTCATACCTGTCGAGATGCTGCACTACATACTCTCCGACACGGCCATTCTGACATAGACACGTCCTCGTGTCTACAATAAACCTCTTAGTTTCATTCCAACATTATAATACTATTGAATACTTCAAAAAAACTTAACCAAGTAATCTCAATTTCATAGAATATTTCAAATCATTACGTTTTCTTATAAACCATTTCTTTCATTTACATTTCCAGTCAAAAGATCATTTAAACATTATCAAATTATAAATTAATCATTACAAATCATTAAGTCATAATCCATGAAACATAACTTGTCTTATCTTAGCCAACTTTTGAATATTCATCAATCGCCAAACACATTGGCTTCACGCATTTTATTATGCTCTCAGCTCGTCCATCGCCCAACACTAAGCTTCACGAATTCTTCAACCACATCGCTCGTCCATCGCCCAATACTTGGCTTCACGAATTCATCCACCACATCGCTCGTCCATCGCCCAATACTTGGCTTCACGAATTCATCAACCACATCGCTCGTCAATCGCCCAATACTTGGCTTCACGAATTCTTTAATCTCATTTCTAAAGCAACCTTCGATCATCGCCAATCACATGGCTTCACGACACTCTTCTGTTTCAAAAGACTTTTCTAACAGACTTTGTTCTTTAAAATTTGCATCAAGCTCTCTAAAACTTACACATCCGCTAACTTTCTCAAACTTTCGTGTTTTTTTTTTTTACGTAAATTTTAAAATATGTTGTCTCCCTCCAATGCCTCAGCGAAAAACCCTCTAAACTTTGGATCCAATTTCGTTTGCTGTTTCCCACTGTTTTTGAGCACAAAGTCACCCACACTGAACCTAATTACCTTAGCCTTGCTTTCGTCAAATTTTGTTTTCTTATATCATGTCAATTTCAGTTTTAGTATTAGCCCCAGAGGCCTAGCCATTTCACCAATCAAAAGTTCTAATGGACTACATTTAGTACTACGATTCACTTAAGGGTCATCTGTACCTCCACTAGTGCTTCTTGCCACGACATAGAGCTTGTCTCAACAGCCGTCAACAGATTTTTAAGGGTTCTCATAACCCTTTCAACTTGACCGTTGACTCGACTTACACCTGTGGCAATTAAATGTAGATCTATCTATTGATAAGAACAAAATTGCATAAACTTTAAACCAGTCAAGCTTCGTCGCTGTTCGGCAATTAGACGTGTTGTTACACCTTTAATGAATATCGTAGATTTCAGTGGGTTAATACAAGTATAGGCATCAATAAAGAAGGTGCAAAACAAATAAACAAACTTAGTAAAAGCGTCAATTGGAAACTAAGGATCAAAAATAATCAATACTGGCTTGTTCGTTAATACAGTGATTATTCTTTTGCTAATTTCTTCGTGAGAAAGGGTTCAAAAATTGTGCAAAAACCTCGGAACAAATTTGCGTAAATACGACATCAAACCGATGAGCTGTCGTAATGTAGCGATTGATTTCGATGTTGCTTTAATTTTTCGCCGCGTTTACCTCATAACCAATGTACTGAACTATAGTTTTCAGAAAGAAACATTTTGAAATTTTAAATACAAATCCATCTTTCACTAAAATTTCTATTTCTATTGATTTCGATTTTGCTTTAATTAATTTAACTATTGTTTTCAAAAAGAAACATTTTGAAATGTTAAATAAAAATTCATCTTTCACTAAAATTTCTATAACAATTTCCAACCGTTCTTTGAAACACAGAAAAAGCGTTCTTTAATCCAAATGGCATCGATAGAAATTCGTTCTTCCGATCAGGTGTAACAAAAGCAGTATTTGATTGTTCCGAGTGCATTGGAATCTGATGAAATCCACTAGACATGACAAGAGAAGTGAAATAATTTGCTCCCCGAAGTCTAGCTACTTTATCTGATATCAGAGGTAATGGAATTTTATCAGCTACTGTATATTTATTTAATTCCCGATAATCAACTCAAAGTTTTGCTGAACCATTCTTTTTATATTTACAAATAACAAATGGAGATTTACTAGGTCTGATAACTTTATACTCAATTAATTCTCTATTTTTGCCACGCCCTCTCACTTGGACCAAATCTATATGGTCGCTTTTGAACAGTCTTAGTTGATTCAACCAGTCAAATACAAAAAAAAAAAAAAAAAATACTATACCAAAAACATTAAACCAATATTTGTCTGCCAATGACAATATTATTTTTGATTCCACAATCTGGTACTATGTGAAACAAAACTACGAAAGAATTACCATCAACAACGATATTAATCTTGATTTCCGAAGTACTGTAGTACTGTACTTTCTTTAATTAATGAACACTTAGCTTCCGGATGAAATGTTATTGGAAATCTCTCACCATTAACCAGCATACTCAATTTAGGCTCCACCATAGTGCACAGCACCACTCTCTTCCGATCTTACTCCCAATTCGGTATTCTGCACTTTTTTGGGACAATTTGTGACAATGCGCCCCGGCTCCTGGCATTTGTAACAAGTTACATTTGCCCTTTCTTGATGAGGCTGCCCAGTACGCCGCTCCTTTTCAGTTGATGAAAACTGAAATCCTAGTCAAGATCTACAGTCTGGCTTTTTATGTCCTGGTTTTCCACACTGATAAACTTTTAGTTCCGCAGTTTTAGCCCGCTTGGTCTCCGGTTCCCAGTTTGGTACAATAGGAAGCTCCTTCAGCGCAGAGAAGACTTGCAGCTCCGCTTGCAGCTCACGTCGATTGCTGACATGCGTTGTGTGTATCATTCGTTGTAAACGCCGGTCGAGATTAGCCATATGTCCAAGAATCAAAGCGATGGAAATTTGTTTACAATTTAAATTACGCAATTTTGTGCACAGTGACGTCACGCTGCGACACGCAAAAACAGGCAAGCTCTCACCGTTCCTTGGACGACTATTTAGAAGATTAAAAATAACAGCTGCTGGCGTCTGTGAAGTCTCGAAACGCTGTTTGAGCAGCCGGAACTGTTGCCAAGTTATTCCTGGGTAGCATATTTGTGATAACCACTGGGCCGCTGTGCCTTCCAAGGCCTTACTCAGCGCTAATATAAGAGCGCTGTCACTTAGCGGTTTCGTTAGTAAAATTATGTCGACCGTAGCGCACCACTGCGTGGCATCCACCCCAGCAATGTCCGGATTATATTTCGGCAAGCAAATCTCGCCAGTCTGTTGTACTGTGCTCGACGGCATCTGTAGATTCTTAACCAGTTACAGAAAATTCCGGTTTTGTTGCTCCAACAACGCGAAGACATCCCTTGACAATGTTTGGTTAGGGCCGAATCCCACTTCTGATGTCGGAGAATTAAAGTCATCCCCTTGTAAGTCGTCATTGCTGGTTACTTGATTGTTTGGTTGTTGATTGCCTGAACTTAATTCTGGCAAATGCAGCGAGTCTTCGATGCCTTTGTTGCTCATATTTCTCTCTTAAGGATCAAGCACGTGTCTATCTCACGCCACGCTACAAACCAGAAGCATAAAAAAAAGAGAGTCCCCATTCTACAAAAACTAGTATCTAGTATACCCAGCACAACCCATGGTCATACCTGTCGAGATGCTGCACTACATACTCTCCGACATATATATATATATATATGTATATATGTATATAATTAAATGTTTGCAACTCTGATTAAATAAAAAAATATAATTTTATTTTATTCAACTGATGGTTTACAGAGTTTAAACTTATTAGTGAAGAACACCGACCTATTACTTTGAGGTCTCAAACTGAACTTAACTTGCTGATCTGATTCTGTTGATGATCAAGCCTCGGTCTCGAGCTTTTCGGGATTTGAGTGAGTTGTGAAATTGTTCTGAGGAACTTTCAGTTTCTTTTGAGTGAAACTTTAATTACTCTTGGATTCAAGTGTCTTGACTCTTGGATACAAGTGCGCTCTTAGATTTTACGACTTTGAAATGTCTTTGGATTGAAATAGGAGTTTATGTGTCTGCGAGCCGAACTTTGATTATCTTTGAACGTGTGAACGTGACAATTGGGGTGAGTTGTTTAGTCTACAGTTTTGGGTGTAACATATTTGGGGATTTTCCGTTGGCCTTCGATTTTGGGATCTTGTTACAAGGGTGAATAATTCTAGGGTAGTATAGGGTATATCGTAGATACGTAAAGTAATGGGTATATTCGGGGTGTTATGGGACTGTGTATGTGTTGCTTAAATATGTGCAGAGTCTCATAGGAATATGGGCATGTCACTCCCCCAACCTTTGAATTGGCCTGTCCTCAGGGCGATAACGTAGGGTATAACATAATATTTTCTGCTACAATATTTTCCTCAGTAGTTTTTACATTCTTATTTGCTATGATTGGTTGTTCTTCACGTTTAGAATATTTTACAATAAGTTTCTTAAGAATATTTTTAAATTTGTAAATTAAATATAATGTCAAACTTATTATAGTGATTACAAATGTGGTTAAACATATTATCTGAAATGTATTGTAATATTTTATATGTGATTCGACTATTTCTTTAGTTTGGATATATGACAATGGTTCGATTTTTGTGATATTGTTGTTAACATAAATTGATTGTGTATAATCTGCTATATTGTTGGATATTATGAACTCATCTAACTGTATAGTACAATTTTTTATTTTAACAATATTATTACCAACGATCGAAACTTCTGTGCTTATACAATTTTGATTTATAGTTGATTTTTGTATATTCCATGTACACAAATATTTGGTTCAATGTAATTTATTTGGAAATTTTTATGGGTCTTTACATATTTGCATTTTGCTGGTTCTTGTTTTAGAATTCCAATTATGCATTTGTCGAAAATAATTTGACCTGTGTTTTCATTGAATACTTTATCTTCGTATATGTAATATTTATCAAATGTGTTTTCTGTTAGGATATTGTCAAATTCATCTGGATATGGAATTATTTCATATACAGGAGTTTTCGTTATTTCATTAGGAATTTGGGAAATTATCAGGATTTCGTTCGTGTCTGTTTTGAGCCAAGTTGGTGTTTTTACTTTTAACAACTTTTCTGAATTAACCTGTTTTAAATAATCGTGTTTTAATAATTTTGGGTTAAATTAATTAACAACGTCAATAATTATATTCAAATCATGATTTTGGATGGAATTATCTGCTAGATTATTAATTTTCATTTCGAGTTCTTCCTTATCTTCTTCATCTAGTGTGCCAAACAAATATTTATAAACTAAACCTACCACGTTTAAAAGCCCGCGTTTACTTCTTCTGACTATTCTTAACCCATTCATTTCTCTTTTTAATTTTTCAACTAAATATTGGATTTGGACAATGTGTTGGAATTCTTTGGCTTCGTCCAGTAGGTTGTCGAATGCTATTTCGGTCTTTGTTAAATTTATACTTAAATGGTGGTATTCAAATTTCGTTGGGATTTCCATTGATCCAGTTTTAAATATCAGATATCCGTTTTTTGCGTTTATTGGACTTGTTTCGATACTTTGTGCCTTGGTTGTACTTATAAGCGAGATTAATATCAGGGATAATATAGGGATGACTTGGTTATGTTTCATCTTCCTCGGCTTGTCTGGAATTATCATACTTACTCTTGTTAATCTTCTTTTGTTTTTTGAATTTTGACTTATAATGTGTGATTTTCCTACCTCTATTTGTTTCTTCAAAGTGTTTGTTATCAACCTGTCTTATTAAACCTGTTTTCTTGAAAGGATTGGTAATCTTAGTTTTAACTAATGGTGCTTGTCTATATTTCGTATTAATTTCAAAATCGTGTCTATTTTCATTTAGCCTGTCTATTTTATTGATTTTATTTCTTGAGTGTTAATATCTGGAGTTCCTGCGTATATGAGCGAACTCCAGAGTAGAGTAAAGTAGCGAATTTCGAATAAATGTCGATACAAGATAAAAATTGTTGGTTACCGACCATATAGAAATCAATGACATATCGTTCTCTTGCGTTAAGTATTTCTGGAGTTATTTCAAATGATAGTTTTGTATTTCTGTGTTCTGTTTTTGCAATGTTGCAGATTTCACATTCATTAATTATATTTTGTATTAACTTTTGGCTATCTGGATAGTAATGTTCTTCTTTAAACCAGTTGATAGTTTTTTCGATTCCTGGGTGTAGAAGTTCTTTATGCATTTTTAATATCATATTTTTGAATTCGGCATAAGTCAAAATATCTTTTAATATAAGCGTGCATTTTACCAGTTTCGTCAAATTATTGGGACTTATTATTTGTACGTATGCCCTTTGGAATGTTAAGAAATCATCATCATTATGGAAATAAATTGCGCTTTTCTTAGTGCATACATATTCTTTAATGATGTTTTTAGCAAAGTCATCTGTCATTTCTTTGTAAGTTATTTTGATTTTAATTTGTGAAAATAATGCTTTACCTCAGTTTCATCGTTATCTCCTTTCTCTAATTCTATTTGTCTAGAGAAATAATTAAATGGTCGTTCGGTGATGGATATATAATTAAGATTATCTTCAGAAGCGCTATGTATGGTTGCATCTACACTATTGGCAACTTCGCCAAGCATTAGTTCTTTTATTTTGGTTCGCGATAATGCATCTGCTACATAATTTTCTTTTCCGGAAAGATACTTAATATTATAATCAAATTCGTTTAATTTAATTTTCCATCTTTGAAGTTTCATATTTGGTTCTTTAATATTATTAAGCCAGACAAGGGGTGTATGATCACTAAGTATTTCAAAAGATCTCCTAAATAGGTATGATCTGAAATATTTTGTCGCCCAAACTATAGCTAGAAGTTCTTTCTCTATAGTGGCATAGTTTATTTCATGCTCATTCAATGTCCTACTAGCATAACAACGGGTTTATGATTTTGAGACAGGACTGCACCGATGGCAATATTACTAGCGTCAGTAGTTAAGGAAAAAGTTTTACTAAAATCAGGGTAGATTAAAATCGGATCTGATGTAATAAGTACTTTTAACCTTTCAAATGCTGCTATGTAATCTTTGTTTTCCGTGTCTATTGTTGTTCCTTTTTTCAATTTAATGGTCATGGGTTTAACTATGTTAGCGAAGTTTGGAATGAACTTACGATAGAATCCACATAATCCTAAAAATGATTTTATTTGTTTTGGAGTCTTTGGTAGTGGGAAATTTGTGATAGCATTGGTTTTATTTGGATTGGGTTTGATACCATTAGTGGTTACAACATGACCTAGGAATTCTGTTTCTCTTTTCATAAATTCACATTTATCCAATTGTAATTTGAAGTTTGCATCCCTAAGTTTTCCAAAAACTTTCTTTAGAGATAAGATGTGTTCTTCCAATGAAGTGGAAAAAATTATTATATCGTCTAAATAAACTAAACAATCTTTGTAGATTAAATCTTCCAAAAGGTTGTTCATACATCTTTGAAAAGTTGGGGGGGCATTCTTAAGGCCGAATGGCATTCGAGTGTACTCGTAATGACCATGTTTTGTAGAAAATGTGGTTTTTGCGATTGACTTGCTGTCCATTTGGATTTGATGAAATCCTTTAGCTAAATCTATGGTTGTGAAATACTGGCATTTTCCTAATTTGTCAAGGATCTCGTCCATTCTAGGAATTGGAAATTTATCATTGATAGTGATTTCGTTTAAATTCCTATAATCTACAACCAACCTAAATTTTTTCTTGCCAGACGCGTCTGTCTTTTTTGGAACGACCCAAATAGGTGAACAGTAAGGAGATTTCGACTTACGAATTATTCCCTGCTCTATCATTTCTTTTATTTGCCTATTTACTTCCTCATCAACGCTCTAGGGGTATTTATATGGCTTACGATAAACTGGATCTTCATGCTGAGTTTGGATTGTATGTTTAATAGTACTTGTGAAAGTCAAATTTTCACCTTCTCTGTACTGAATGTCACCATATTCAAATAGAACTTTCTTTAAACTTTCAATCTCCTCGCTATTCAGATGTTCTAGCCTAAATTCATTGTTTTCGCGTAAATCATTATGGATCGCGAAGTTTACCGATTGATCTTTACTTACTTTTATGTATTTTTACCGGACCTCTGATAGTATACACTTTTAAATTTTCTTTTGTCTCTTTTAATTTAGCAAAATTTGTATTCATTATGTTGATTGATGATCCTGTGTCTATTCCCTTATAAATTTATTCTGAAAGGCAATTTTTACATATGGATTGTGTCTTCGGTCTCCGAGGCAGTTTGATGAAAATTTACATCCATCCTATTTTGGCCACTTTGACTTTCCCTCTGTCTTTTTACTGGGGCACCACTAAATCTATTTGTATTAGCCTGATCATTTGAATTTTGATGGTTATTCGGATTTTGTAATCTGGCTTGATTCAAACTGTTTCTAAATGTTTGGTAATTGCCTTGCAAATGTGGGGGAATGGGACGTTGTTGATATTGATTTTGGTTATTCTGGGAAGTTGTTGCATTAGAATTAGAATTTGAATTGTAGTACGAACTAAAATTTCTTTGATTATCGTAATATCTTTGATTATTACTCTGATATTTTTCTTTATTCCTATGATTTTTATTGTTGTTTCTATTTTGTGTATATTCTTCTTCTGGATTTGCATCATAAAATCCTAACTCCATAGATGCTTGTTTTAATTTTGGAATACTGGTTATATCTTTTCTTGCTAGTGACATATACATGCGATCGGGAAGTTTTCGATCAATGGTAATATGAACTGTTCTATCCAACATTCTTGTATAATTGATTTTATCTGATGGATCAGATTCTAATTCTAATTTATCGAACACATTCCTATACTGTTTTTCTAATTCGCTTATAAACTTACTAAGACTCCCTTTGAATTGTGTTTCCGCCAGCTTCTTGATGATTATTTTGTAAGGCCTATGATCTTTGAAGGCGGTGATTAAAGCTGTCTTCGTTGTTAGCCAGTTATTGGCTCCAGATTGTGCGACGGTTTCTGCTGCTGTGTCGACTATTACTCTTCTTATTGCTCCGAAAATGACATGTGCCTGTCTTGGTTCTTGGGTTGGGTACAGTTGTAACAATATTCGACTTCGTTGATGAATCCTGAGAGTTTTCCTGGTGTTCCATCGAAGTACTGTAGCTCCTTGATCTGACCCAATAACTGGTTCAGATGGATCTCTGATAATTGTTGGACTGCCATCTTTTCTTGAGTTTGTGTTTTGGGCTTCTTAAAATGTTTATATCTGACCGAATTGGATTTTTGGATGTTTTATGACTACTCGTAGGTTTTATGTCACGTAATTTTATTTTCAGAATGTTTTTATTTCTGACCGAATTGGATTTTTGGATGTCTTATGACCACTCGTAGGTTTTACGTCACGTAGATTCTTTTGCGGATCTTTTTTTAAGTGCACTTTATTCAATTCGCTGATCAAGATAACTAGTTGTGTAGTATATCTTTTTGTTGATCAGTACCGTATTTAAAAGGACTTTATTTTTAGATACTACCGACTGCTGTTTCTGTTTCTCTTTTCATAAATTCACATTTATCCAATTGTAATTTTAAGTTTGCATCCCTAAGTTTTCCAAAAACTTTCTTTATAGATAAGATGTGTTCTTCCAATGAAGTGGAAAAAATTATTATATCGTCTAAATAAACTAAACAATCTTTGTAGATTAAATCTACCAAAAGGTTGTTCATACATCTTTGAAAAGTTGCGGGGGCATTCTTAAGGCCGAATGGCATTCGAGTGTACTCGTAATGACCATGTTTTGTAGAAAATGCGGTTTTTGCGATTGACTTGCTGTCCATTTGGATTTGATGAATCCTTTAGCTAAATCTATGGTTGTGAAATACTGGCATTTTCCTAATTTGTCAAGGATCTCGTCCATTCTAGGAATTGGAAATTTATCATTGATAGTGATTTCGTTTAAATTCCTATAATCTACAACCAACCTAAATTTTTTCTTGCCAGACGCGTCTGTCTTTTTTGGAACGACCCAAATAGGTGAACAGTAAGGAGATTTCGACTTACGAATTATTCCCTGCTCTATCATTTCTTTTATTTGCCTATTTACTTCCTCATCAACGCTCTAGGGGTATTTATATGGCTTACGATAAACTGGATCTTCATGCTGAGTTTGGATTGTATGTTTAATAGTACTTGTGAAAGTCAAATTTTCACCTTCTCTGTACTGAATGTCACCATATTCAAATAGAACTTTCTTTAAACTTTCAATCTCCTCGCTATTCAGATGTTCTAGCCTAAATTCATTGTTTTCGCGTAAATCATTATGGATCGCGAAGTTTACCGATTGATCTTTACTTACTTTTATGTATTTTTACCGGACCTCTGATAGTATACACTTTTAAATTTTCTTTTGTCTCTTTTAATTTAGCAAAATTTGTATTCATTATGTTGATTGATGATCCTGTGTCTATTCCCTTATAAAATTTATTCTGAAAGGCAATTTTTACATATGGATTGTGTCTTCGGTCTCCGAGGCAGTTTGATGAAAATTTACATCCATCCTATTTTGGCCACTTTGACTTTCCCTCTGTCTTTTTACTGGGGCACCACTAAATCTATTTGTATTAGCCTGATCATTTGAATTTTGATGGTTATTCGGATTTTGTAATCTGGCTTGATTCAAACTGTTTCTAAATGTTTGGTAATTGCCTTGCAAATGTGGGGGAATGGGACGTTGTTGATATTGATTTTGGTTATTCTGGGAAGTTGTTGCATTAGAATTAGAATTTGAATTGTAGTACGAACTAAAATTTCTTTGATTATCGTAATATCTTTGATTATTACTCTGATATTTTTCTTTATTCCTATGATTTTTATTGTTGTTTCTATTTTGTGTATATTCTTCTTCTGGATTTGCATCATAAAATCCTAACTCCATAGATGCTTGTTTTAATTTTGGAATACTGGTTATATCTTTTCTTGCTAGTGACATATACATGCGATCGGGAAGTTTTCGATCAATGGTAATATGAACTGTTCTATCCAACATTCTTGTATAATTGATTTTATCTGATGGATCAGATTCTAATTCTAATTTATCGAACACATTCCTATACTGTTTTTCTAATTCGCTTATAAACTTACTAAGACTCCCTTTGAATTGTGTTTCCGCCAGCTTCTTGATGATTGTTTTGTAAGGCCTATGATCTTTGAAGGCGGTGATTAAAGCTGTCTTCGTTGTTAGCCAGTTATTGGCTTCAGATTGTGCGACGGTTTCTGCTGCTGTGTCGACTATTACTCTTCTTATTGCTCCGAAAATGACATGTGCCTGTCTTGGTTCTTGGGTTGGGTACAGTTGTAACAAATATTCGACTTCGTTGATGAATCCTGAGAGTTTTCCTGGTGTTCCATCGAAGTACTGTAGCTCCTTGATCTGACCCAATAACTGGTTCAGATGGATCTCTGATAATTGTTGGACTGCCATCTTTTCTTGAGTTTGTGTTTTGGGCTTCTTAAAATGTTTATATCTGACCGAATTGGATTTTTGGATGTTTTATGACTACTCGTAGGTTTTATGTCACGTAATTTTATTTTCAGAATGTTTTTATTTCTGACCGAATTGGATTTTTGGATGTCTTATGACCACTCGTAGGTTTTACGTCACGTAGATTCTTTTGCGGATCTTTTTTAAGTGCACTTTATTCAATTCGCTGATCAAGATAACTAGTTGTGTAGTATATCTTTTTGTTGATCAGTACCGTATTTAAAAGGACTTTATTTTTAGATACTACCGACTGCTGTTTCTGTTTCTGTTTCTCTTTTCATAAATTCACATTTATCCAATTGTAATTTTAAGTTTGCATCCCTAAGTTTTCCAAAAACTTTCTTTATAGATAAGATGTGTTCTTCCAATGAAGTGGAAAAAATTATTATATCGTCTAAATAAACTAAACAATCTTTGTAGATTAAATCTACCAAAAGGTTGTTCATACATCTTTGAAAAGTTGCGGGGGCATTCTTAAGGCCGAATGGCATTCGAGTGTACTCGTAATGACCATGTTTTGTAGAAAATGCGGTTTTTGCGATTGACTTGCTGTCCATTTGGATTTGATGAAATCCTTTAGCTAAATCTATGGTTGTGAAATACTGGCATTTTCCTAATTTGTCAAGGATCTCGTCCATTCTAGGAATTGGAAATTTATCATTGATAGTGATTTCGTTTAAATTCCTATAATCTACAACCAACCTAAATTTTTTCTTGCCAGACGCGTCTGTCTTTTTTGGAACGACCCAAATAGGTGAACAGTAAGGAGATTTCGACTTACGAATTATTCCCTGCTCTATCATTTCTTTTATTTGCCTATTTACTTCCTCATCAACGCTCTGGGGGTATTTATATGGCTTACGATAAACTGGATCTTCATGCTGAGTTTGGATTGTATGTTTAATAGTACTTGTGAAAGTCAAATTTTCACCTTCTCTGTACTGAATGTCACCATATTCAAATAGAACTTTCTTTAAACTTTCAATATCCTCGCTATTCAGATGTTCTAGCCTAAATTCATTGTTTTCGCGTAAATCATTATGGATCGCGAAGTTTACCGATTGATCTTCTGTAGAAGGTAGATTAAGGCACTCCTGTGCGGTCTTATCTTCTTCCATGTCCTCATCGTTGTATCGGAAATTATATGTTTTTGGGCCTAGTTTAATTGTTTTGTTTTCATAATCAATTTTTGCTTTAGCAGCTTCTAGGTAATTTCGACCTAACAGGATATCATAATTATCAGAGAATTTATGTAAATAAAATTTTTGTTCTGATGGACATGTTACGCTTGGTTTTACTATGATACTTTTATGTATTTTTACCGGACCTCTAATAGTATACACTTTTAAATTTTCTTTTGTCTCTTTTAATTTAGCAAAATTTTTATTCATTATGTTGATTGATGATCCTGTGTCTATCATTCCCTTATAAAATTTATTCTGAAAGGCAATTTTTACATATGGATTGTGTCTTCGGTCTCCGAGGCAGTTTGATGAAAATTTACATCCATCCTATTTTGGCCACTTTGACTTTCCCTCTGTCTTTTTACTGGGGCACCACTAAATCTATTTGTATTAGCCTGATCATTTGAATTTTGATGGTTATTCGGATTTTGTAATCTGGCTTGATTCAAACTGTTTCTAAATGTTTGGTAATTGCCTTGCAAATGTGGGGGAATGGGACGTTGTTGATATTGATTTTGGTTATTCTGGGAAGTTGTTGCATTAGAATTAGAATTTGAATTGTAGTACGAACTAAAATTTCTTTGATTATCGTAATATCTTTGATTATTACTCTGATATTTTCCTTTATTCCTATGATTTTTATTGTTGTTTCTATTTTGTGTATATTCTTCTTCTGGATTTGCATCATAAAATCCCAACTCCATAGATGCTTGTTTTAATTTTGGAATACTGGTTATATCTTTTCTTGCTAGTGACATATACATGCGATCGGGAAGTTTTCGATCAATGGTAATATGAACTGTTCTATCCAACATTCTTGTATAATTGATTTTATCTGATGGATCAGATTCTAATTCTAATTTATCGAACACATTCCTATACTGTTTTTCTAATTCGCTTATAAACTTACTAAGACTCCCTTTGAATTGTGTTTCCGCCAGCTTCTTGATGATTGTTTCGTAAGGCCTATGATCTTTGAAGGCGGTGATTAAAGCTGTCTTCGTTGTTAGCCAGTTATTGGCTCCAGATTGTGCGACGGTTTCTGCTGCTGTGTCGACTATTACTCTTCTTATTGCTCCGAAAATGACATGTGCCTGTCTTGGTTCTTGGGTTGGGTACAGTTGTAACAAATATTCGACTTCGTTGTTGAATCCTCAGAGTTTTTCTGGTGTTCCATCGAAGTACTGTAGCTCCTTGATCTGACCCAATAACTGGTTCAGATGGATCTCTGATAATTGTTGGACTGCCATCTTTTCTTGAGTTTGTGTTTTGGGCTTCTTAAAATGTTTATATCTGACCGAATTGGATTTTTGGATGTTTTATGACTACTCGTAGGTTTTATGTCACGTAATTTTATTTTCAGAATGTTTTTATTTCTGACCGAATTGGATTTTTGGATGTCTTATGACCACTCGTAGGTTTTACGTCACGTAGATTCTTTTGCGGATCTTTTTTTTAAGTGCACTTTATTCAATTCGCTGATCAAGATAACTAGTTGTGTAGTATATCTTTTTGTTGATCAGTACCGTATTTAAAAGGACTTTATTTTTAGATCCTACCGACTGCGCCAATTAAATGTTTGCAACTCCGATTAAATAAAAAAATATAATTTTATTTTATTCAACTGATGGTTTACAGAGTTTAAACTTATTAGTGAAGAACACCGACCTATTACTTTGAGGTCTCAAACTGAACTTAACTTGCTGATCTGATTCTGTTGATGATCAAGCCTCGGTCTCGAGCTTTTCGGGATTTGAGTGAGTTGTGAAATTGTTCTGAGGAACTTTCAGTTTCTTTTGAGTGAAACTTTAATTACTCTTGGATTCAAGTGTCTTGACTCTTGGATACAAGTGCGCTCTTAGATTTTACGACTTTGAAATGTCTTTGGATTGAAATAGGAGTTTATGTGTCTGCGAGCCGAACTTTGATTATCTTTGAACGTGTGAACGTGACAATTGGGGTGAGTTGTTTAGTCTACAGTTTTGGGTGATAACATATTTGGGGATTTTCCGTTGGCCTTCGATTTTGGGATCTTGTTACAAGGGTGAATAATTCTAGGGTAGTATAGAGTATATCGTAGATACGTAAAGTAATGGGTATATTCAGGGTGTTATGGGACTGTGTATGTGTTGCTTAAATATGTGCAGAGTCTCATAGGAATATGGGCATGTCACTATATATATATATATTTTATAAAAGTTCGCTTGACAGTAAGTAAGGCAACCTACCCCTTTTATATATAAAAGCGAACTTTTATAAAATATATATATATATAAATATATATACATACATATATATATATACATATATACATATATATATATATATATATATATATATATCGTCGATGGAAATAAAAGGTTAAGTGAGTTGCGTTCGACTTACTGTCAAGCGAACTTTTATAAAATATATGCGTATATACCTAGATCAATGTACAATTTAAACATTTATATATATATATAATCCTCATACATTAAATTTAAAGTTATGTAATATCCATATTATTAATTTTATAAATTAACTCCAAATATTATTCTTACATTTATATTCATTCTTAACAGTTTTATTGCACGATAGTACAAATATTATATACACCGCTTAGAATATTTCTCAATTTAATTATTTTATTTATTTATTTTATTATTTTGGCACCTAAGTTTACACTTTTAATTGTAAATTAAATGTGCACCTTTTTTAAAGAGAAAATCTTTTCAATAAATTATAAAGTGAAGCAAAACTCAATAATGTCATGGTAACTGCCTATAAAAGGGGGAGCTTGCGCAAATGGAAAAACTCGGGTCAAGAACAAACAGGGTAAAACAGCCACACGCTGCCGATCGAAGTTCGGTCAAGCACTTGAAAAAGCTACATGAGAAGTTTGTGGGCAGCGACGACAAATGACAAAACGAGCTGAACGAGATCTATCTTTTTCCTAAGGCACGATAAATATATTCTCGTTATGTAGGGGAGGGAGTGGTTTCCAAAGAACCCACCCCGACCGGCGAGCTGAGCTCCCTTGGCCCAAGTCCTTTAAACTAAGCACTAATACACCGACGCAAGAGATTTTTATATTTAGCGTGCAGGTAGCTATCGAGCAGGATGGTAGTGCCATGTCTTGCCAGCTCGTTAGCTATATATTCGTGGATTGCGAGCTGCTCTATGTGAGCAACGAGATCCGACGAGCCGAGCCGACGCCAAGCAGTGCGCAATCAGCCATTGCATAGCGCCAGTACCAAGCACGGCCTTTCCGCGGCGACAGTGCCACGCACCAAGCAGTGCAACCTTCGGATATCCAGTATTATAAATTCTGTCTTTCCGTAGCGCCAATCCCGCACACAAATCAGTGCAATGCTCAGCAAGCACTGATATACTCGGCCCTTCCACAGCGTAGGTATCACTCAGCAAGCAGTACCAAACTCGGCCCTTCAGCAGCGCCGACGACAACCCACCAGTACCACACCCTCCCATAGCGCCGATATAATTATAATTAGAAACGTAGCCCTATCCAACCGAAATATTAAACAAAACTATACTTTGTAGCGTTCGATTTGTGTTATTCGTTGCGGAAAGGGAGGTAAACCGATCTAAAGAGGAAATAAATTTCTGTCTCAAACCCTGACCACGGCAAGCTATACAGCCTCCCGAAACAGGGTCGTTACACCAGTATGACCATCAACCAATTCCTGGTATTACTTACCTCACATTGCGACACCTTAGAAGCCTGCTAACTAGTTCGTGCGCCAAAAGCTCGACGATCAGCTGCCACACACCACGCGGACGCTCGTACGCGACGAGACGAACACAATTGCACATCGTACCAGCAGAATCATCCAATCATCAGGTCATCGAATTGTGCTCCTTCATATTGACATCATATACGTCATCGCTCCCAGCGCAAGCGATTGACACGAGGTTTCTAGTGTGGAAACCAATCGCGGATCTTCCACTAGCAGATCTCACATTCTGCACAGCCTTAGATGTCATCGTTGGATCAGATCAACTTTGGTCTCTATACACCGGAGAAAGAAATCAGTTTGGTTAGGGCTACAATGCATCCAACGACCATGAGATTCCTATGACACATCACGTAAATCTCGACATGATGGTCCGATCTTTTATGGAGATGGACAGTCTTCAGCCTAGCCAGTCAAACTTGGACTCCAGTGACTCCACGGAAGTCATTTTGCAAAAAAAACACACTCTCCGAAGACGGAGCTCATATTGTCGAGTATCCTTTCAAGGATGGAGAACCACCTATTGAGTCAATACTACCACAGGCCACCGTCTGTTTTCATTGGCGCAAAAATTCCGTCAAAACTCGAAGCTCAAACAGCAATATGATTTTTTGTATGACTACTTGCAACGTGGTCACATGGTACAGCTGACATTAGCTCAAATCGGTGATAGCTCCACCACCTGCGTTTACCTGCCGCATCACGCCGTCATCAGGATGATTACAGAGTGTCGGGTAGAAATCGATGGATCCGAAGAAGTTAAATTTGGAAAAGACATAAAGATACTGAGCAGGAAGTGAAATTTAGTGAACCAGCTGTGTGAGTTCCATTGGACGATCGGTCGGACCTGGGTGGGTACGACTGTGGTGGTCACTCAGGTTGGGGGCTGGGGGCGGAAACTTGTTCAGCACACACTCACTAATAAAGTGGCGATTTAAAAGCAACAAGGAAGGGGACCGCTCGGGTGCAGTGTGGGACTTTTGCTGTTTCGCACAGGGTATGACTTAACATCGGGACGGATACCGAACAAACGATACACTGGTAAAAAGAATGATTAAATATAAACAACTGTTTATTGATAATAATAAAAAAAATGTTAAGTGTAATAATGTGTAATTAAATACATGTTATTAAAATTCCATGATTTAAAATTAAATACTAAAAATGACCTTAAAAGAATAAATTAATTTTTTTTTTGACTTAGGAAGATTTTGATTAATTTAATTTCGGGTATTAATGGAAATGTTTAAATTGAGTACAAATTTTTTTTGATTTATTGTTCTTATCAGTAGGGAAGTTGCCAGACATGTGATTGTCACCAATTGGTTATGAAAGTGAAGAAATGGCTCTAAGCGATTTCATTTAAGCATTAAAGGGACCGATAGGAATAACGCTTAGAAACATGAATACGAGGTAGCTTGTAGAGAAAAGAACGTATATATTCTGGACGATACCGTTCGAAAGGATAGAGAGGAAATAGACGGTGTAGGAAAGGAGGCAGAGAAGTTAGGAGCCTCGGAACAGAGCGCTAGAAAGGAGCAAATTCCTGTGGCGCAACAGGAAACTGGGAACTGGTCTTAGTATAGATAGGGGAAAGTTGGTCAACCGATGTTTGGAGTGTCAATGCCTTTCCCAATGCCAGGAATGAATGGCGGCCAAAGTTTGGTGTCATGTATCCAGACCAAAGCGGAAACCCATTTAGATCAGGTAACAACTGTTTCGGGAACGGTAGACAGGGCGACGGATGCTCAAAATGTGCACACCAAAATCAGTTTAATCAAGTAGGAATTCCAGATGGAATCAGTGACAAAATCGAAATAGGCAGTGGGGATATAAAAATAGCAGTAATACTTTTCAAAACCAAACCCAAATCCAGGCTCCTTAAGAGTCCAATAGGAGTGCTCAATTAAAAATAGTCGAGGAATTCAAGCAATTCAGGGCAGACTCAAAATTCAGCAAGTTCACGGAAATCTTATAGCTCAAACCAATCATTTAATGCTCCGACCACATCCACTAGTGATGGGAATCGGACTTTTGGCAGAAGCGGCCAATTGCACAATTTATAAGAGGAAGAGGATTATTTTTCCCAAATAGCCTCGGACAAGGGGAAGGGTATCAAGGAATGCAGCAAAAGACAGTCCGCTCTGTCAGTTAAGTTATTAGTCGACACGGGCTCGACCTCTTCTTTTATGCGACCGGAGTTAATTCCACCAGATAAAATGATTAAATTGGATACACCAATAGAATAAAAAACAGTGTTAAATTTACAAAAAATTTCTTCAGATGCGCTTTTACCAATGTTCAAGGAATTTGGGGGGAACAGGTAAAATAAGGGTAATTCTTTTCGTATTCCACGCTTATTTCGACGAACTATTCGGAATAGACGTGTTGCAACGGATAGGGGCCGTTATTGATGTAGAAAGAAGAGAATTACACACACCTTTCGCAAAAGTACAAGTCAGTTTAAAAGATTATCGACCAACAAATGTTTTTATGGTGGAAGCGAACTCAAAAAAAATTATTTCGGTTCCAGTAGAACTGAAGGATGGTATCTTTGTATTAGGAAGAACAGAGGTAGCCATGGTCTGAAAATATCAGAAGGTATAAACAATGCATCGGACGGTCAAAGTTTGGTAGAAATAGTAATTTTTTAGCAAAAGTTGTGTTTTGAAACACCGCTGGAAGTGTCTGAATTTAAGGAAGAGGAATACATAGAATTAAATAGTATCGAAGATATAAGACAGATGAAAAACAGGACAATTGACCTGCTAAGAACGGATCATTTAAAGATACAGGAGTTACAAGAATTAGGCAAGTTTTGCAGGAAATATCCGGAAATATTTTACACAGAAGAAGACAAGCTATCTTTCACCAATGCGGTGAAACATCGAATACCGACAGCTGACGACGTACCGGGGTACTCGAGACCATATATGTCTCGGAGAGACAAGAAGTAAGAAAGCAAATAGGAAAGCTTTTATATCAGAAAATAATTAGGCACAGCCCCAAGAAAAAGGATGCATCAAAGGCACGGAAATGGAGAATGGTAGTTGATTATAGAAATGAGAAATTGATTAAAGATAGGTATTCAATGCCCATAATAATCGACGTGCCTGACGGACTAGGTAGGGCGAAATACTTTTCGAACTTAGATAGGTAGATAGGAAGGACATACCGAAGACTCGGCAGAAGGAGGACACTTCGAGTACGTTCGGATGCCTTTCGGATTGAGCAACGCTCCGGCGACAGAGGCTTATGAATAATATTTTCGGGGAATGGTTGGGAAAGTGTTGTCTAATATACATTGATGACATAATGGTATTTTCGTCGTCACTACAGGAACAACAGTGTTATGCCTTAATATGTCTTAAATAAAGTCTTCAACAACAGTTGAAAGAAAGACTGTGTTGCCTTTAAAAGTTGAAAAAAGTGAAAAGTGAATGAAAAGTAAGACAAAATGAAAAAATATACAAACAAAATAAATATACAAAATATTAGAAAAGACGCTTAAACAGAAATAATAGTTATTCAACTCAAAAAAATCAATGATATAATTGAAGCAAGTGCATAACCATTTTATAATAGTGCATAGCGAAGTGCAAAAAACGTCTACCAAGGGTATCTCGGGCCCTACTGACGGTAGACAGCCAAAGAGCACGGTCTTGCTCCCCCTCTTTTCTCACTCTTACACCTTATTCTAGGGCGTGGAGTTCTCAGTGTAAAACCGGCATGGATCGCTATATTCAAATTAAGCGTAAGCTTATCCCGCAGAACACCGGGGTTGGTAACAAACCAAAAATAAACCGTGTCCAAAGAGACAACGAATTACCCGGGATATCTAACGACAACGGATTTGCCCTCCTAGCTGAACCAGACCCAACCGAAACCTAAGCTCCCACCAATTTACATTAGGGAGAAAAATTCTACACGTACCAACTAAAAAGCAGCAGGCAGGTTGTATTAAATTGAATCGAGCCCGATGGAATGAAGTTATCAATGCCCTCAAAGAAAACGGGTTTTCTGCAAAGAACGTTAGTACCATCATTAAGAAGAACAAAAAGCCGCAAACCACTCTTCAAGGTAGAGATGGAGCCAGATAGCAGAAATATGAAGGGCATCCTATCTACAACCTGCAAAACCTATTGCACCGAAGAATAACGGTGGAAGTGCCAAGCCAAAGGAACGGCCCAGTGCAGTGCACAAACTGTCAGGAGTATGGACACAACAGGACATACTGCACACTCGGATCAATCTGTGTCTTTCACAATTCCGCAAACTGCCCTGCCAACAAGGAAGACCCCCAAAAGAAGAAATGTGGAAACTACCTAGGAAATCGCATGGCTAACTACAGGGGCTGTATGGTCTACAAGGAGTTGAAAAACCGCATGCGACGAGTGACAACCACGCGGCATCAAAATCTTCAAAACTTGTACACTTACTCAAAAACGACGCCAGAAGTTTATTTCGGCACGGCTGCAAGATCCTCATTTGGTCAGCTTAATACCCAGAAGGGCTTATCATACGCCGATGCCCTTCGATCAGGAACGGAAAACCCACTCCAGTCTAATCACACACTGGAATCAATGATGGTTATCATGCAACAAAGTATGATGGAAGTTATGTCATTCATGAAAACGACCATGCAAACACAGGTTCAAAACCATAACATGGCGTTACAGTTGCTTGCAGCTAAGCAGTCCAAATAATTGATGGCAAATCTACGAATGAAGAACGCCAATGGCGTTTGCCGGCACAAACTTGAAGTAACACAGTTCCTTAATGTAATGCAAACCACGTCTATAATAATGAAGCCAGGTAACGGAAACCTTTCTATAGCCGCCGAACACTGCCCGCCTGGCTTTACAATTTCTGCAGGACACTTCATGGATTTTTACAACTCACTTGGAGATCGCTTCATAGCTGCAGGAGACTCTAATGCTAAACATACGCACTGGGGATCACGACTCGTGACTCCCAAAGGACGGCAATCATCAAACTGAGATCTATGTTTTTCCCTGGCAGCCCCACCTACTGGCCAGCAGAGCCCAGAAAAGTCCCTGACTTAATAGATTTTGAGGTGACAAAAAACATTCCACGCAATATAATAACCCCAAAAATGAAAATTGAACTTCCAAACTCTGCTATCGAGGTTATTTGTAAACTCTTCAATGGGATAATACGTCTCGGCTACTAACCTAGAAAATGGAAAAAATCTACTATCATAATAATACCAAAACCCTCATGTCTAAGATCAAAACAATCTTGCCTACATTGAGTCGTATCTCTACAACAGAGTCTTCGCAGTAAGGTGCAACACAGCAACATCTGACGAGTATATTATCGAAGCTGAAGTCCCACAAGTAAGCGCACTTGGAACTACTCTGTTCGTCCTATATACAGCGGATATTCCTACATTGCAATTCTAAGTCGCTCTAGGTGACCAAACCGAGCAACAACACAACTAGCCAATCACCTCATCGTAGTAGAGAGGTGGCTATCTGACTGTCGTATTAGAATAAATGAACAAAAATGCAAGCACATTACGTTTGCTCTGAACAGGCAAATATGCTCTCCACTATCATTGAATAGTACGCAGATTCCCCAAGTCAACGAAGTGCATACCTCGGCGTTCACTTAGACAGACGACTAACCTGGAGAGGACACATAGAATGCAAGCAACTACATTTCAAACTTAAATCTAGCACCTTCCACTGGATCTTAAACGCTCGATCGCCCCTGCGTCTGGAATACAAGGTCCCGCTGTACAATTCCACTCTCAAGCCCATCTGGACATATGGCTCCCAGCTATGGGGCAGCAATATAGACATAACACAGCGCGCACAATCAAAAAACCCTGAGAACTATCACAGGTGCACCATGGTATTTTCGCAACCAAAACAATTACAGGGACCTCGTCGTTCTTGCAGTAAAATATGAAATTGTTTGTCTATCAAAAATAACAGCGACCTGCAATGAAAAACTCTCTGTGCATCTAAATCATCTCGCAAGAGGCTTGACTCGGGTTTACAACGCAGCGACCTCCCAACCCAGAAATAATTATCAGGGCCCCATAACTCAGTCATTCGGCTGTTTGTTAGGTTATTACCATAAGATTTAACACTATTATTGTAAGTATACGAAAGGAAAAGATTCAATAAATAAATAGCAAAGCAAAAAAAAGAAAAAAACAAAAAAGATGCTAGTAACTACGCTATTGGAGCGGTAATCTCTCAAGGACATTTGGAAGGAGATAGGCCATTGGCGTATGGTTGCCTTAATTTGGGCAATTAAACATTTTCGTTACTATTTGTTTGGACAGAAGTTTAAGATCGTCACGGATCATAGACCACGTAAGTGGCTGATGAGCCAAACTCGAAGCTAGTAAGGTGAAAGCTCCAGTTGAATGTGAATATGAGATACTTTATAAAAATAGATCTCTTAATGAAGTGGCTGATGCACTATGTAGAATATGTGACGAATGGAGAAATCATGTACACACATGATCTCGTTTCAACAGTCCTTTAGAAATGCACCAGTTGAGAGGTTACATTCAACAATAACAGAGATATACAGGATTATACTGGACCAAAAAAAAATGAAGAAAATAGACTCGAAACACGAGAAGCATTTATTACCTTCGACAACGCCCATGATTACCTACAAAAGCTAAATGCATTTCAGGCGGAAATTTATTTATTTATTTTAAAGGAGAGAGTAAAAAAAGATAAGGTTAGAAGGATAGAGATAGCAAATGAAGTAATAGAATAGCCGGAAGAAATATAGTGGGTACAAGATGACTCTGAAGTTTTTGAATCACAAAATATTGGAAGACACAGAGTTAACAGTCACGATAACAAAACCACAGAAGATTCACAAAGAAAAAATTCGAAGAATTACGAGAAATAATATATAATGTAATTTCAGATGGAGTATGGCTACGGCAAAAAGATTTGACATCCTGGAATTAGAAGAGGGTTATCCTATTGCGCAGATTACCTTAGGACCGGCCAGAATCATGCAGACTTACTAGACCTTGTAAACATAGTTCGCCTGACTGATTATCAAGAGAGCAGATGGAGAATACGCTTAGATCAGTACAACATGAGGTAGAAACAAAAGACCTGGTCAGAACATTATGGAAGGAACTGGAATTTGTTAAAGGTAAATTGAAAATATTGATTTCAAAGTAAGTGGACTGGGTACTGTGGTGAAAGCGATCACAGGAAGTTTAGATACTAATGATGCAGAAAGATAAGAGCAAGAAATAAAGAGAATCCTAGAGGAAGAAAGAACATGGAAAAATAAAGAATAAGTTCATAATAATGTTTAAAAATATGACTCGACACATAAACGAAGAACAAATTAGAGTAAATACATTTATTAAAAATTATAAAAATTGTATAATGGAGGAGGGTAACAAGATTTATAGATTAGAATTTGTAGACAGAATATCGATAAGAATAGACACGATCGCGATTAAATTAAACGATCTTACAGCAAGTTAGCTGTTGTTGGCAAGGATAGGGGTTATTCCCAAATTTATTATAGACAAGAACCAATCTCAGAAAATGGCAATCTCCGCGGTACGACCGGAGTCAGCACTTCTCAGATACCAACAGCCAACCAATATGTCATTGTCAGCAAATTGTAACAAAACATAAAAACCAAAAGCTAAATAACGCATAAATCTTATATTTGCATTTAAACTGGATATTGACCAATTTAATTTGGAATGTTCGGTGAATGCAAATCATTTATTAACAGTTGTATTTTGAAAATTTATGGCCAGCTCTCCTGCCTGTTGAATATGTGATTTGAAAGGATTAAAACTATTAATGACCCATTTTACGTTGCGTTCGGATAGAAGCGTGATGGATTAATGACTAAGTCGGCTAGGTGTTCTGGAAGATGATCCGCCGGTAATTGAGTGTCTAGGCCTAGGGACTCTTCGCTTTAGTCAAATTATGAGCCATCTGCCTTTTGTAGATAATTCAGAGATATTGTTGTTTTGAAGAGTATTTTCCTAAGCCTGGCGGCCAAGCGTAGGTGATTATTTGGCTCTTCTTTTAGCCTTCTGATATGGGGCTAATTCAAGTTGTTGGTTTTGCCATTGGGTCCACCAAGGTGGCTTATAATCAAACTTTGGAGAAAAATAAACGACAGCGCTGTGATTACTTTGCATCATCGGTCGACTTCAACATCTGATAGTTTAACAGTAAAGTGCTTTTTTAAATGGTTATGCTTGTAACATTTAAGATTTATGTTATTTTAATACATAGCGGTTGACAAAGTAATGTATTTAACGACTTTTAAAGTGGTTGTTTGGTTCTTATTTAAATTTATTTTGCTCCAATAACTACAATTTTAAATGGTTATATAAACCGCCCTTAAGAACATACAGGATTAATTTTGAGATATGGAAGAATGGTTGTGTTTCGTGTATTTACTTACCTATTACCTGTGTCTTAAAATTTTGGCTTGGCAAGATTCAGTAAGTTTTATGAAAGTGCTACAGGCAGTTCCCCAAAAGTGAATGCCCAAGGAAAGTGTGGGTATTATTTTAGCTAAGGAGAGAAGTCACCTCTCTCTCACCTCTACTGAGGCTTCCAAGTAACGCGCCTGTTAAATATGACCCCAAGGTAGGTGTTAAGCCTGTTGAATGAGTAAGTTGCATGTTGGGACTTAGCTGGACGAACAGCAATATGCCACCGCGGAGCCCATGCTTTAAGCTCGAATTACAAGTCCCGCACCGTGTCCGTCACCTCTCTTTGAGAAGCACTCGGCGCCAGAAACGAGAAAAACAAAGAAGAAGAGGCAATGCTGGCAAACACATAGGAAAACAAAAATATAAAGATCCAACAACTGATGAAAAATTGTAAAAATTTGATTGTGAAATTTTGTGCACATTTATAAAAGAATTCCGGGGAAAAGTAGTAAGGATTAAACGTTTTAAGAGCGGCAGAGAGTCAGAATTAGATAAAGTCTATAAGAGTCAGAACATTATACATTATACAATAATTTAATATCAAGGTTGTATAATTTCTAGTTAATCTACATGGCCTAGTGAAGTTTAGACGCCCCACCAAATTGGGGTATCGATCTCACTACGTATAAAAGCTCATGCAAGTCATATTTAGATCTAAAATAATTTAATATTAAGGTAATATAATTTCTAGTTAATCTATTTGGCACAGTGAAGCTTAGACGCCCCACCAAATTGGGGTATCTATCTCACCACGTATAAGGTTATAGATAATGACAGTACCAAAAATCATCCCACAGTTGGCTAGGGAGGGTAAATTAATTAAGAGTAGTCTACTTAAATAGGAAAGTACTATAAGATTTGCATCCCAAGAGAGGCCCGTCCTAGTGACATAGGGATCCTCAAGTTCCTTTGAACACCTTTTAACCAAGCACACCCCTAACATTATTAGCCATGGATGAAATATGACCGGAAAACTTTAGTTTTGGATCGAGAAGAACGCCAAGAACGGTCACAAGAGGAATTCTATCCAAATAGCAGTCACTTAGAGCATAAGTTACGTATTTTGGAATGAGACGTGTAACGAACACACACTCATTGAACGTTGTCCTTTCTAACACGCTCTGTCTACATTTTTGACCGGCATGCTCAGGGAGAGTGGTTGTGGGTTTATGTTAAGAGAGAATAAGATGTGCTACTGAATTAACATTATTAGACCGAGAAACGACGGCAAAAGATTAACAGCACAATAACTAAAATTGGAAAAAGCAGTGCACCTATCGAAGATTGAGGACCAGATATTATTGGCCTCGTTCTACACCCACCTTACCCTACGCTGACAGGGGGTTCCTATGTATGCGTTACCAGCCCTGTATGTGATTTTGACGGAACTTTCGATGTATGTGACGCCAGCTTTGGCTGTACGCCACGCGAGTTTAAATAAAGGGTGGCAACCAACTCCTTAAACAAAATTAGTTCCCTTGTGAGACGCCATAGGTAACACGGAGAAGATTAAAAGTTTAATTTTTAAAGAGTATCCTATGAGTCCTGCCACTTAGATAACTTAAGATCCATCTAAATAGATC
This sequence comes from Drosophila gunungcola, assembly GCF_025200985.1. Classification (NCBI taxonomy): domain Eukaryota; kingdom Metazoa; phylum Arthropoda; class Insecta; order Diptera; family Drosophilidae; genus Drosophila; species Drosophila gunungcola. The sequence continues at coordinate 139,343 of NW_026453249.1, forward strand.
AACTGGGAACCCTAATCCTTACCCTAAGCCACCGGGGTTACATTCAAGCTTTTCAGATAACAGATCGCCATAAAGTCTTATTATCAACCGTTCGCTTCACGTGTGCATTGTGATAAATTTGTGTCAAATAAATGAAATCATTTTAAAAATTTGATTTGGTTTTCTTTTCTGTTGCTCTCAGTCGTTTGACGCTGTTAGAATGGCAAGCATCTTTTTTACCTCTCTGAAATTCTCTTTAAGAAGTTGAAAATCGTTTTCGGAGTTGTTTTGAAAGTCAAAATATTAACGTTGTTACGCTCTTGACCTTTTACTCCTTAGGTCTCTCTCACTTAGTGGATCCAATATCGGAGTTAACGATCTCGATTCGTGATGCCTAATATCAGAGTTAATCGGTGTTATGCTCGCGCATTGATATGTCCGCTCTCGCTCTCAAAGTTCTTGAGCTTAAGATTTATTTCCTCTATATTTACACAGTGTTCCGATTAAGCGTGAGTATGGCTGTTTTGTAAAAAATTGCAAAAAAGTTATCTCAACCGGAATATTTTCTGCCATTCATACGAAAAAACTTTTAATGCCAACTGGCCTACTCTATCATGGTTTACGATGTCATCAAAAAGAAACGTGGCTTACGCTTCTACTGTGATTGCATCGCTTTTGAAGACCACGCAGTAGCAAAAAGACGGCTCACAAGAAGCTGTGTTGTGGAAGTAATCCGTAACTGCAGCAAAAATACAGATCTATTTTTAACTTGTGTTATGAACATCTGCTTTGTCCGAAAAAAATAAATTAGTGGCCCCAAACAACTCATGTTGACTTTACGTCCGGCTTACCGGGCGACACTGGTAATGCAAATAATAGTTCTCTATTGTCAAAAACTTTCACGTCTTGCCCCTGACTTTTCATCAGTAGATATTACGGCTTTTATACGTCACAAAGTCCAAGTTAATGATCTAAAGGTCTAAGATCTTAAAATTTCTTATTCTAGGAATGAATTATCATATAAGATTGGATTTCCTTGTGCGCGTTTTGCAGCACTGGGCTTAGCCAGTTTCTGGCCTAAGAGCATATTTTTTCCTATCAAAATACAAGAGACTTACTTAGTAAGCTGACTAAATTATTAGTCTGATAGTTTTTAATTTTTAGCCCACGTTATTGTGTTTATGAAACCTGTTTCAAACGGAAGTTTCTCAGCTCCGAATTTTTCCCGGTAAGAACACAATTTTTAGTCCTTTTACATGAGGAGTGGGAGTCGTAGTTGCTGTTAACTCAAACCTCACGTCTAAATTACTAATTTACTAATAAAATGAATGACATCGAATTTCTGGGTATAAAATTATCGTAAACCGGTAGTTTTATATATATTACTTTCTCATATATCACGCCATCATCTGCGTTTCCAGTTTATGAGAACCACCTTTCCATTTGTAATAAACTGTCAGACAGATTTCAGCTAATATTTAATAGTTAATTACGCTATCTCAAGTAAACCATGTTCAGTTTTCTTAAGGACGATTACTTAAACTGTCAGACAGATTTCAGCTAATATTTAATAGTTAATTACGCTATCTCAAGTAAACCATGTTCAGTTTTCTTAAGGACGATTACTTAATTTGTGTTTTAAGAGCTTTGCCACTTACGAAACCTGAAGATCCCTATCCCAGCTATAAAGCTGACTATTAATGCTGGAACAGAGTTAATCAAAAATTTTTCAAGTCTTTTAAACAAATACACCGCTTTTGTAAAACAAACTATCGTCGCATAAATACTTGTATATCTGGCTTTGACTGGTCCAACCGACAAACCTCCTGGTCTTTAGTTATAATTGGATTCAAAAGTAACCTTCAGACTTACATACGTTGCTTACACTGATTTTAGTAAATTTGATTTCGTAAATAACTCTGTTCTATATTTTTTTTTTTTGGCAATTATTTTATTTTACACGCCACACAAGGATGTTCCTTGCTTTCTTGTATGCGTAAAATGTTTAAAGATCCAAAAAATTTGGGTATTAAGTGCAGGTCAGGAAAAGCTTGTCAGTATTTTTGCGTTGCTATAAAAGACGCCCGTGTCTATCACGACCAATAAATCAAAGGTCCGCTGGCTGCCGTCTGCGGAGACGTCGTCAAATCAATGGTGTAGCAAGCCGTCTAGCCAGAAGGTTCGTGTCATCCAGCAAGCGATCTCTATCGATTTGAAAAGCTACAAATTGTCTCCGTAACCGTCGGCAACTTATTCCCCAATTCAACGTCGGCAGGACAATGGCCTTAAAGAGACGCAACTTAGCCTGAAGGGTTAGACCGCTACCTGGTCGAAGAAGCCAGTCCATTCTGTTTTGATCTAGCTGAGCCACACACGCGGTCAATTTGTCCTTTCGAACAAAAGCGACGGTCCAATGTTACACCAAGGTAGGTCACCTTGTCTTCATGCCTAAGCCTATTCCCGTCAAGGTAGAGGCTACGCGAATGGCCAGGGCGGAGAGCAAATGTGGCGTGCTGCGTTTTGTCGACGTTCAGTACAATGTTCCACCAATAAGCCCAACACTCGAATTCATTTAAGAATGTCTGGACACGCCGGGAGGCAGACACTGGGGTACTACCAACTGCAAGAAATGCAGTGCCATCTGCGTAGGTGGCCAGGAGTGTACCACGTGCAACTGGGTTTGGAACATCCGACGTATAAACTGTACACAGGACCGGCCCAAGGATGCTTCCTTGCAAGACCCCAGCACGAATTGAGCGTAGCCAAGAACGATGACCATGGATGTCGACAGAAAACTCCCATTTATCCAAGAATTACACAATTAGCTTCTATAATCCCTCAGGCAAAAGTGGCATTAGTTTGTAAAGGAGACCTTTGTGCCAAACTCTGTCAAAGGCCTGTCGACCGTCAAGAAAGACAGCTGAGCAGTATTTGCGATTTTCAAAGCCCCCAGTACATGATTTACTACTGTGTGCACTTGCTCAACAGCACAATGGCGACTACATCAAACGCAGCTATTGCTAAGAGCCTAGCAAGCATGAACCGCTCAAAAATCTTCGAAAAAGTGGATAGGAGACTAATCGGCCGATAGAAATCTGGGGAGCACGGGTCTTTTCCATTTTTTGGTACCATTATGACAAGAGCGCGTTTCCAAGCGGCGGGAAATTGACCAAGGTCTAGGGAGGCATTAAAGAGTTGGCAGAGCTGCGTAATGACTGAGATAGGCAGAGCCTTTGCTACCTTTCCGTCAATCGCGTCCATGCCAGGATCCTTAGTGGAAACTAGTCGCCTAATATGATCATCTAAAAATACTTTAGCAGTCTCTGTATCTCTGTGGGCCCAAGTGCCATCGTTACGCTTAAGTGAGAATCTCTGAAGCGGCTGTCTTTTAGGTTGCGTGTGCATTTCCACAGCGCAAACCCGTGATTCTGGTCAATGGCACTGAGCTAGTCCATAAAGAATTCTGACTTGGCCAAACGAAGGACTTTTTTAAGTTCTGAAACAGCGGCCTTCCACTTTGCCATGTCGATGGTATGCCTCGTTCTCATCCAGACGCGGTGGGGTGGATGACCTTTTCGGGCCAAGGCAGAAATTTCTGGCTTCGAAGTAGACCAAGATGGCGGAGGAATAGGAATACTTCTAGCAGGAATGGCAGCTTGGTGGTTCTGGTCAACTAAGAACTCATCAAAGGAATCAGCTTCATCCACGGTAGTAGAGGGATGCTCCTGAGTCAGGGCAGAAAGTCGGGCACCGAAACTTCTCATATTCGAACCATGAGGAAGAAACCTGCTTTTAGTAACGACCGTATGGGCAGCAACGCAGAGATATATCAAAAGCGGAAATCAAAAGCCGTCGGAAGGTGGTTATTAAGACATGGAAAATTCGTAGGTCCGCCATTGTCCAGAATCTGCACACTTGAGTTAGAAACAACCGACATTAGAGTGTTACCCCGAGTGCACGAACGCCTGCATCCCCAGAAACTGTGATGGGCATTCCAATCCCCTCCAATAAGGAAGCGATTACATACAGAGTATAACAGGCGCAGATAATCATGTGCTGACCAAGAATGATGGTGACCAGGAGGACAGTAGACAGCACCGAACGAAATTCTGCCAAACCCAGTTACCAAATTTATTGCAACTGTTTGCAATTGTGGCGCTCAGGTGATGGTCGAGGGACGACTTAACGATAACGGCAGCACCACCACGATGCGGATCATCAGGGTATCCATAAATACGGAAAAAATAACTGCTGGTATGTATAATGTGTCTCCGAAATAAGTTGAATGTCTATGTTGCTTTCCTGGAGATGCTCAACCTCCAGAGATTTGTAAACTAAGCCATTGGCGATCCAAATTACAATATTAAGCCCATAATTTAACATCATGCTATGTAGCATTTGCAACGTCGTCGATCATTTGATCAAAGCGTAACAATAGTTTGTCAAGTGCAGCCGCTTGAGCCATCGCAGCATTCTCTTGCTGCTTCCTTAACTTATCAATAAATTCCAGATGCCTGTCCTGGGCTGGTTGCACAGTAGTTTCAAGGGGCAATACATTTGGGTGCGAATTTCGCACTGGCAAGGGCTGACTTGAGAATACAGAAGGACGCGTGGTAAGCCAAGCATTATGAGCCGGGGGCAAAGCAGGTTTAAGGACAAGTTTTGAATCCGGCTGCGATACACAGAGGTATTAGGCCAACGTTTCTCAATAGCCTCTAAATAGGCAGGACATCGGCGGAAGATCTATGATTAGAGCCACAGTTAATGCATATAAAATACTCTTCTTTCGTGGTCAGTAAATATCCTTGCCCTTCGTCTCATGGTCATTAGCACATCTGGCACACTTTGGCAAAAGTGTGCAAAAAAATTCTTGACATCGGAAACACCTTAAAGGACCTCTTCTCTGGTGTTGCGGTTCTACTTTCACCACCTGATAATCTACTGTGGCAATATCATAAACTTTTTTGTTGTTTCTCGCTGGTTCCAATTCAACGAACATATCCCGGTTCGCCTTGCCATTCTCACCAGGGGGGTTGTACACACTACGAGGATTGTGCCCCAAGGCTTTTAGCCTCGCAGTAAGTTCAGCTATCTCAGTAGCCGCATGGAGACCCTTGATGACGACTCGAAAGGCCCTTTCGTTCTTAAATTGAAAGGTGCTGACAGGGATTCCATTATCCTTAATCAGCTTCTGGATCACACGGTATACACTTCCGTCATCCACAGTAGTTTTACAGGAAGATCGAACAGTCATCTTGAGGCAAAAACCTGTAGTCACAGATAAAAGTAAAGCAACTAGTTTTCGATAATCAGTGACACCCCCAGCAGAAAGGGAGAAGGACGGGGATCGCGTTTTTTAGTTTTAGTATGAAAAGAGGCATTGCTTGGTGATACCGTAGGAAAGAAAAGTTGGACTGGCTCGGATAAACCATGGCCAAGCTCAGGCTCGGTGATAGGAACAATAGTCATTGTATCATCGTCATCATTAGACAGAATAGCAGAGCAATTGTTCTTCCCTGAGTAAGTAGACTCATCTTCATTTAAAGGAGACTGTTGAGAATTCGTAGCAGAGGCGGCTGCATGAGAACGTTTTTGATTGCTATAGGCCTTATTAACGAAGTCTTACTTCCACCGCTTACGTCCAGAATTCTTCTTTTCCTAAAGTTCCCAGGTTGGGTCAGGCGCTCTTTATCAGCAGCATTCTACCTAATATAATTGGGAGTAAAAAGGTTCATAGCCGATGAGCAGCTGACACATTCAAAAGGATCATCACAATCTTTATCTTCATAGGTTTTATTGTCCGAGATGTCAGCGAGGCATCTATTGGCATCAAAGGAATTCGCCTTGGCATTCCTAGAGGCCTGGTTGACGACTTTTTCGACAGCTTTGTCTTTATTGACCGGTGGTCTGATGATTTGGTCCTTGGCAAACTCCAAATGCTTACTCACACGGCGGTCTATATTGCGTTTACAACAGGTATTTCCAGAGATGGCTTGAAATTGAAAGACATTTTTACCGGACATGATATTAGCATCTGACATTGCACGGGTAATAAAATGAAAATAAAGGTTAAGCGCGGCAGCCGGCCTGCCAAAAGAAGAGGCAAGGCCGGCTAAAATTATGTTTCAAAGCTGAGAAAACTGAGAAAATACAAATAGAAACAAATGGTTCGATTTGGAAACGGAGAAAGAATAGGGAATAGGGAATAGGAAAGAACGCATGAACTCTTTTAGTTCATTCACAGGCGTCACATCAGAAAAGTATGTTGGGCCCCTTGGAAAGGTCATCAATTGTTTGGGCTGTAAAATCAGCGCACTTAGTGTGCACCATATTTTTACACAGTCATCGAGTCATATTTGACTGATCAGCCCTTATTACAAGGCTGCATTTTTTTATCTAAACAAACTACTGTACCGGAGAAACACTAAGAACTTGTAAACGAGCTGTTATAGGTACCGCAAGAGCGCCGAAGCTGCAAGTTAACCAACCCGTGAGACCGGGCCGCTTATGGAATTAATAAACAATTTTTTCAAAATTCAATTTAAACAATCTTTGCCTATGCCTTTGCATTTGCCTTTGTCTTTGCCCATGCCTTTGGCTTTGGGGTCCGCTCTTGATTTCCCTACCAAATAAACAAACAAATCCTGAAGTAAACATAAGTTTTTACTCGAAGCCCAATCAATTGCGTTCTAAGCTCAAACTATTACGATCCAAGCCCAACAAATTGCATCGGTCAGCATATTTGAATTTCACAATAGGATGCCATGATTTCATCCTAAGCTTATATTCTAAACAAAAGGACAAGTTCGAGAAGCTCAAAGAAAAGCTTCTGGCCGAGGTTCGTTGGATAAGATTTTAGAATTAAGCGGGAGTCCATCTTTGATCAAGAAACAGTTCGGAAGTAAGAAATTCGATTGTGAAAAATTAAGTGTATTGTACTTGTGAAATTAAATAAAAAGGTTTAACACCCAGTTACTAAAAATAAAAATATATTTTTTAACAATATTACTAGTGATAAATTTAATTGGGGCGGTGATAAAAAAAGGTTCTAAAAAAATTATTAATTATAACAAGTTAATATAAAAAAGGAACTTACGCCGCAAAAACCCAACCATTTTTAGTGGAAAAATTAAAACATCCACAACAAACCAACGACACCCAACATTGTAAAAGTGATCGTGATTAAAAAATTTAAATGGAAATCAATTAATGCAATAATCCATTGAAATAGATGGTAATAAAAGTGGACCGTAAAAATTAATTCACAGTACAAGAACACACAACAAAAAACAAATAAATAAAGAACAATAAATCAAAAATACTAAACAAAAACACAATTAATAAATAAAGTTAAACAAAAACACAAATATATCAACTGGAAGAATAAAAACATAAATATTTCATTTAAACAAAGAAGGAAGGAAGGAAGGGCTGAAGGGCATTCCCTCGCCAAAATTCAACACGACTACAACGAAAATAACAAAGAAGGAAGGAAGCTGAAGGGTATTCCCTCGCCATCATCAAAGAAGATAAGCTTAATAATTAAAAGATCGTAAGAAATATGAACAATTATATTTAAGTAAAAATTTAATTTTAAAGATAAATTATATAATACATCCTGGAAGATATAGAAGATTTGTTGAATCTATTTAATAAATTAGAAATGACCGATAAGCCAAGCACAAGTAAAATGGCGAATCAAGAATTAGAAAAGCAAGCCTTTTTGACCAAAGAATTAATAAAACAGATTGTTTCAACAGAGGTAAATTCTTTAAAAAACGAAATAGAAACACTGAAAGCAGAACTTCAAACGAATGTCAATAAAGTAGAAGATTATAAAATTGAAGAAGTTGACAATTTGATAAAATGTGAAGAATCCTATGAAATCTTTAAATCAGTTCCAGAATTTAAGGGGAACTTGAAAATTATGTGAGTTGGAGGGAAGCAGCAGAAAACGCTATGAGTCAGTATATTCGAAAAAGTAAGCGATATTTCGCAGCACTATCAATATTAAGGAACAAGATAACAGGAAAAGCAAATGATGCTTTAACCATCCACGGAACAGTCCTAAATTTTGATGCTATTTTAGCCAGGTTAGATTTCGTTTTTAGCGATAGAAGACCGCTACACATTATCGAACAAGAACTAAGGAAAACTAAGTGTAATGGAATATTATAACCAAGTTTACAGGAAACTAACATTACTGACTAACAAAACTATAATGACATATGGTCGTAATAAGCCAATCACTTCAGAAATTAATGATAGACATAGACAGAGTGCATTAAGAGTTTTCATAACTGGCCTTAACGGCCCAATATCATCGACTCTTTATTCCATGAATCCAACTGACTTGCCTAATGCAATGGCGTTTGTACAAGAGATGGAAAGTAACAACATGAGAGCAAAATTCGCTCACAATTTCATTGGAATGAGTTATAGAAAATATAACTCAAATCATACTACTAGCCCAGAACAAAATAATAATTATTTTAATCAAAAGACCACTAATTACAATAATTCAAACTATTTGAGATACAATCAAAGATCACCACAACAAGTTAAAAATATCAATGGAATCAGAGTCAGAATAATTGGAAGTTTAATAACAATCAGGTACAGCCTGCTCCTGAAGATAGATGAATCAATCCAGTATCAAATTCGTCCTAATAATAAATTTAACAGGGGTAATAATAAGAAACAAAATTATAATAATTATTATCCAAGAAATAATTATAATCAAAACCAAGAGCAAAAAACAAATATAAGTGCCACTCAAAACAAACCAATTGAATCACATCCACAGTTAAAGCGGGAACCAACTGGTTCAATTAATCAGCCTGCTCAAAAAATTATGAGAGTAAATAACATAGAAGAGGATCATTTTTTAGATCAGAATCCGGAGTAGGATTACCCTACTTAATGAGAACTGACAAAAAAATCAAAAAGGAATTAAAAGTTTTAATTGATACAGGAGCAACATCTTGTTACATAAAAAGGGGAATTTATCAAAATAAAAAAAGAGCTCCCAATTTACAGAAGAGTTTCAACCATTAATGGGTTTACAATAATAAAATATTATCATTTAATAACGATATTTAACACAAGACAAGTATTTTATGAAATAGAAGGTTTTAATCTTTTAAAAAAAAATAGGAGCGGTAATTGGTATTCAAAAAGGGACCATCAATTATAACGGGAAAAAAGAAAAATTACTTTACGATGAGGATAATGCTTTAAACCAATTATCGCTAACAAATGGAAAAATTATCCTTACATTAAAAGAATATATATAAAAAAATACTTTGAAGAGCAATGTGGAAATAAAACAGATTCACAAATGGTGGAAAAAAGTTTATTTAGCTTGGGATCACAGAATCCTGAGCAAGCCGACGTAGAATTATCCGTCAACAAAAAATCAAATAGTTTGGGATCTAGAAATCCTGAACACGCCGACGTAGAATTATCAGTCAACAAAAAATCAAATAGTTTGGGATCTAGAAATCCTGAACACGCCGACGTAGAATTATCCGTCAACAAAAAATCAAATAGTTTGGGATCTAGAAATCCTGAACACGCCGACGTAGAAAAATCCGTCAACAAAAAATTATATAGTTTTGGAAAAAAAAAATTCCTGAACACACCGACGAAGAATTTTCCGTCAACAAAAAGTTAAAACGTTTGAGAACACAAAACCCTCAACGTGCCGACGTCGAACTATCCGTCAATAAAAAAGTAACAACTTTGGGATCAAAGGATTCCGAAAGAAATAAAATAAATAATATTAAAATGTTAAATTCAAATCAAGTAGAAGATTTGGAGAAAAGAATAATTGACATAATTGAAGAGGAACACTCTAAAATAAACCTACAAATTCCTTTTAGAACTGATATTCGGGGCGAAATAAATACAAATAACGACAGGGCCATTTATAGTAAACAATATCCCTATGCTTTATTAGTTTCAGATTTCGTTAACAATGAAATCAATAGAATGATAAATGAAATTATTATAAGGCCGAGTAGAAGTCCTTACAATTCACCAGTACTGGTGGTACCCAAAAAGGGTCAAAATGAAGACGGTAGCCCTAAACACAGACTTGTAATAGACTACAAAAAATTAAATGAGAACACAATACCGGATAGATACCCGATGCAAGACCCATCTGTTATATTAGCCAACTTAGGAAAGGCAAAATATTTTTCCACAATTGATTTGGAATCAGGATTCCATCAAATTCTTATGAAAGACTCAGATATTAAAAAAACATATTTTTCTATTAACAACGGAAAATATGAATTTTTACGCATGCCTTTCGGGTTAACCAATGCGCCCAGAATTTTCCAGAGAGCAATGGATGATATTGTCAGAGAACAAGTAGGAAAAACATGCCACGTCTACATGGACGATATTATAATTTTTTCAAACACAATCGAGCAACATTTCTCAGATTTAACTCAATTAATGGGCATTTTACAAAGAGCAAATATGAAAATTTCTCTCGAAAAATCGAAATTCTTTAAATTAGAAACCTCCTTTCTTGGTTACATTGTTTCTTTTAATGTAATCAAAACAGATCCTGAAAAAATTTCCACAATCTCAAGGTATCCGTTACCACAAAATATTAGAGAACCTCGAAGTTTTCTAGGCTTAACTGGCTATTACCGAAAATTTGTCCGTTATTATGCAAAAATTGCAAAACCACTTACAAAATATTTAGGAGGGGAAAATGAAAATGTTTCTAAAAGAATATCTACAAAAGTTTTAATACAATTGGACGATTCAGCTATACAAGCTTTTAACGAACTAAAAGAGAATCTAATAGCACAAGTTGAACTAGTTCAACCAGATTATAGTAAAAAATTCACTTTGACAACAGACGCATCAGACGTAGCTATTGGGGCGGTATTATCACAGGATAACAAACCAATTACTTTCATTTCTAAGACACTTAATAAAACCGAGCAACTTTATGCCACAAACAAAAAGGAACTGCTAGCAATAGTATGGGCCTTAACAAATTTGAGAAATTATTTGTACGGAGTAGTTGGTATAGATATCCAAACGGACCATCAATCTTTGTCTTTCACGATTTCGGACAAAAATCCCAACGTAGAAATGAAAAGATGGTATTCTTTCATAGAAAGCTTTACCCCAAAAATAATATATAAACCCGGTACAACAAATGTTGTAGCCGATGCATTATCTCGAATACAAATAAATAACATTACAAACAGTGATGTAGAACAAACAGAACAGTCAGACTCAGATCAAAACACACAGCATTCTGCTGACAGTAGTTTTGAAAATATAATACAATAGACCCGTAAACCGTTAAATCAGTTTAAGCAACAACTGTTATTAACAACGGGGAGGTTTACAATACATGAGTCACTGGAAGTTTTTGGCAGGACACGACACATAATTGAATACGATACACCAGAAAATATTCCACCAAACATTACGGTAGGAATTCATTGTACATAAGAGGACTTATATCACATTCAATTTCCCTTAAAAAATAATTTCACTAACCCATTTCTTTTTACGAGAATCTTTCTTCAAGACATAGAAAACGATGAAGATAAAGCCATAATTATAGAAGAAACACACAGTCGAGCTCATAGGGGTCTAGATGAAAATTTTGTGATTTGTAATGAAAATAAATATAACAGGCACCCAATAAAAATTCCAATCGGGGAAGCCCCTATTCCAACTAAAGAAGGAGAAAATTTACATATAGATATATACTACGCGCAAAACTTAACATTTATTACTTGTATAGACGCGTATTCAAAATACCTGGTTGTAAAAGAAATTCAAAATAAGTTAAACATTGAAATTAAGGTAATGGAACTACTTCAACAATTTCCCCAAGCAAAAGTAATTATGACCGATAACGAACCTAGTTTTACCTCGGCCCAATTTAAATCATTTGCACAAAGGTGTGGAATTACTTTGCATTACGCAGACCCAAGACACAGTACTTCAAACGGACAAGTAGAAAGAGCACACTCGACATTAATAGAAATAGCTCGCTGCATTAAAGTGGAGTTTAATTTAACTAATTTTTCCGAAATAGTTATTAGAGCCGCTCAAAAATATAATCAGAGCATTCATTCCAGAACAAACGAAAAACCATTTGATATCCTATATAATAAAATTGATCATGATAATATTCCCATTATCTTGAAGAATACACAATCTAGAATGTTGGAAACACATAATGAGAACAGAAAAGAAAAAGATTATCATGTAGGACAAGTTGTTTATGAAAAGAAACATGGGGAACGAAACAAACTTAAATCCAGATATAAAAAAAAAGTTGTAAAGGAAAATTTACCTAACAAAATAATAATCAACAATAGAAATAGGATTATTCATAAAGATAATATTAAATTCTAATATAAACAAAAATATTTCATTTTCAGAAAAATGTTTTTTTCAGTATTTATACTCAACCTATTACTTTTAACAAGTTCTGAAATAATTGACTATACAAGTCACGAATATTTATTATTTAAGGACAATAAAGACGTATTGACGTACGATTCATACGCAGATTTATTTCACATAACTAATTTAAGTTTTTATGAAGAAATAATTAACACGGAAACCAGATATTTGACCAAAACATCAAAAACAGACATAGAATGGGAAATTTCAATGGACTTGGAACTCATTAAATAAACTTTATCAGAAATAATGCCAAAAAGACAAAAAAGAGGAATTAATGAAATAGGAACTTTATGGAAATGGATAGCAGGTACTCCTGATCATGAGCCTAATTGAAAACAACAACAAGCAATTCACAATAAATTCAAAATTATTTAATGAAGTAAAATATCTTACTGAAAGTTTAAAAAATGTAGTTTTCAACGAGGAAACAATCTTACGAAAACATCGTTTGCGGTTACGCACATTTGACTTACAAAATTCATTAGATACTATTATCTTAGCAAAAGCAAAAATTTTTAATACAAAAATTTTAAACGAGAATGAAATTAAAGAAATTTACAATCACGAAAAACAATCTGTAGTATTATCTGACCTAACGGACATATCAACTTTTAAAATTTTATTAAATAATGATTTACTTGTAGTTTACATAAAATATCCCATGATTAACGGTAAATGTGACCTTTACAAAACAAGAGCTATTGCAAAATCCGATGGAAAATTATTGATAAATAATGAAGTTGCCAATTGCAAAAACAAATATTACCTAATGACTAATTTTAAGAAAGAAATGTTTAACAACTATTGTAAATTAAGTCTTGAAACTAATTGTTTTATAAAATTATTAAACGGCGAAAAAGCCAATTGCTTTTAGAGAAATTAATAATAAAATAGATATCTTACAGGATGGTGCCATTTTAATAACAGGAACAAATATAGTAGACAACACTCAATTAAAAGGTTCATATTTAATTTTGATCAATGACGCAATTATCATTAATAACAGCACCTACATTAACAGCGAAAACAAAATATTAAACTATATAGCTCAGCATAAATTCATAAATTATGACAATTCCGAATATATTGCTTCAAATAATTCGGAGCTAACTCTTGACAATATAAACATTATCAATCCATTTGTAAAAATTAATAATACCAAAATATCAGTTTCCTTTATATTATTAATTTTTATCATTATATTTTTAATATTATTACTTTACATAATATATAGAAATTTTGTAACCAAAAAACAACGGCCAGAACTAGAAATCAGTACAAACCAAGAAAAAGTTTTAAAAAAAGAAAATACAAACCAAGATGAAGTTTTAATAGAAGAATACACAAACCACGAAGAAACTTTTGAAGAAAAAAATACAAACAAAACCAATGTTTTTTTTCAAAACTAAGAGAACGATTAAAAGAAATTCATAATGAATCGGGGCGATCCATTTTAGAAGGGGGACAGTTAACCAACCCGTGAAACCGGGCCGCTTATGGAATTAATAAACAATTTTTTTCAAAATTCAATTTAAACAATCTTTGCCTATGCCTTTGCATTTGCCTTTGTCTTTGCCCATGCCTTTGGCTTTGGGGTCCGCTCTTGATTTCCCTACCAAATAAACAAACAAATCCTAAAGTAAACATAAGTTTCCACTCAAAGCCCAATCAATTGCGTTCTAAGTTTAAAAGGTGTTAAAGGTTTAACACCAAGTTACTAAAAATAAAAATATATTTTTTTAACAATATTACTAGTGATAAATTTAATTTGCACGCCTAAAGCTTTTGAGGGAAGGGAACGGGAGGCCAAGAGAGCGAGAAAGAAATGTGCATGCAAGCCAAACACCAAACACTACACCGTCACTACAGCGGGAAAGTTTTGAGAAAGGTCGGTTCCGTTACTGAGTTTGATTTCTACTATCAGTTACCTAGGCCGGTTTTGTTATTTCACTGACAGCCATTTGTTTTCTTTATTCACTTTTAATCCCTGTATTTTTATATATTTCTGTGGTTCACTGCACCGATTGCATAATTTTTCTCACCAACCTTCAACTTGTATGATTTCCACGTGTTAGCCTTTTCAATGGTCCCAACGTTCATCCGCAGTTTTTACAGGGAGCACCCGTGTCAATGAGGCCGAATCCTTAACTCCGATTTCTGTTTTCTGCCCAATCTATTTAGTATTTTTTTTTTGATTTTCTTGTGCTTTAGCTGGTGCTGCCACTCCGGGCGTGTGGTACAAGCACATCTAATGTGAATCTGGTTACATACAAATCTTAAAGATAACTTAGCAACGACCCAGCTTCGGGAGGCGGTTGAGCTCGCCATGGCCTGGGTTCGAGACGGAAAATTAATTCCTGTATAGATCGGTTTACCACCCTTTCCACAAAAATGACACAGGGGGAGGACGTTATGAGGTATGGTTAAATTAAGGTTGGTTATAGCTAATGTATATTAGGAAATTTCGATGACTGGCGCTTCCGAAGGGCCGAGCTGTGTACTACTTAATTCGTCGTGTCTCGTCGGTCGAGTACGACGAGTCGTTGGAAGAAACGATGTACTTGGTATTCTAGTGTGGTTTGGGCGTGGGTAACATCGTTTGTTTCGAGCTGCCGGGCATCGTTAGATTCGACCTGCCGTTTACTCCGTATCGTTTCCGGGTTTCCTCTCCAGGTCGGATCACCAAAATGGGTCAAACCGAGCTCTTGCGGCTACCCCACCACTACCAAGACTATTTACCAGAACACACCCGAATATTCCTTCTTGTTGGTGTTTCCTCGTTGATCGCCGGAACGCAAGTCCCTGGTCTGAGACTGCGTCTCTGCTTAAATAGGCGCCGTTGAGTGAACAGTGTGAGCTTGGTTTCGGGTGTTCGTCGAGGTTCTGGCGATGATTATCGCCTATCGATATCTCCTCCAAATAAGTATCACCAGGTGTCACTTTGGGCGCGCGTTTGAATAGTTGTGCGTGCGTAGGACTTCAAGATAAAAGAGCCTTGTGTTGGAATGTTCATTTCATTCTGTGGTTTTATTTCTGTTTTTGTTTTATGTTGTTGTGACGGTGAGCCGTCGGTTCCTTGATTTGCCCTTATTGTCTTTGGTTGGGTTTGGGGTTGTTTTTTGTCGCTTTGGAGCTTGTTTTGCTACCGGTGTCACGCCCTCAGCCGCGAGAGAAACCCCTGCAGGTTTGGGTGATGTTTGTGCAACGAGCTGTTTATTTTTGGTTGGTCATTTTAGAGGGTATCTAATTTTAGTTTAAGCTACTTCGTTCCTTTCTACTGGCTTAAGTTCGTTGATGTACGCCCTTTGTGTCATTCCCGTCACCGTGTGTTTTATCGTCGATATTACTATAGACACGAAGTCTGTCACTTTACATGAACCCTCGTATTTTGGTGCGAGCTTGGCGGCGAACGCAACAGCTGCTTTGGATAGTGGAAGCTGTCGTTCCCATACGAGGTCTCGTATCTTTGGTCTCAAGTCCCGTTTCCGTAGATTACACGCTTTGGCTTGATCTTGTGCTGCTTTTCCCATGTTTTGATTGTCTCTTCTACCATTCCGGATACGGGTGGGGTTTCGTTGAACAGTCTTCCTGGTAGGCGTATTTCACGTCCGTATAACAGATACGCGGGGCTATATCCTGTTGACTCCGGCCTGCTGCTGTTGATTGCCATTGAGATCTCGGGTAGAAAGTCATCCCACCGCGTGTGTTCCGTTCCAGAGAATGGTTTCTGCTTTTGTTAGTCCTGTTTGCGCTTTTTGCCGGGTTCTCCTGCGGAGTGTATGGGGCTGTCAACTGGTTAACAATTCCCCATTTCTGGAATTGTGCATTAAACTTGTGGCTCGTGAACTGTACACCGTTGTCTGAAATAAGTTTTTTAGGTGCTTCATACCGTGCTAGGATTTCCTCTCGCGGTACTCTTACAACGATTTCCGTTATTGCTCTCCTGACGGCTGCTAGCTCTACCCATTTCGGTAGTGGACCAACGAAGTCTATGCAGAAGCTTTCCCAGGATGCTTGGGATATTTGTATCAGCATTTGCCCCGCCTCCCTGCTGTTGCGAAGTCTTGTAACGTTGGTATGTTTCCCAGCGTCGTACGTTCTGCTGTATATCCCTGTGCATCCCTTGCCAGTAGTATGTCGCTATTATCCGGTGTTTTGTTTTCCTGATCCCTAGATGGCCTGCTGTTGCTTCGCTGTGGTTTTCTCTCAGACCTAGTTGCCGTTGGTTCTTTGCATGATTTCCACGGTTGCGTATCGTCGTCAGTGGTCTTGATGGTAGTTTTCTATATAGTTTTCTTCCGTTACTGTGAAATCTAGCTTCTGGATCTCTTTCTATTGCCAGGAGTTTCTGTTTTATCCACTCGTCCTAATCGTCTTCGGCTCCGTGTACTTCTACCTTGAGAGTCCGTGATAATGCATCTGCCACGACATTAAGCTTTCCTTTGCGGCATCGTACCTTCAATGAGTATGGCTGCATTGCCAATGCCAATCTGGCAACACGTCGTGATGGCGACGAAGTGGTATCCCTTCAAGTACATCCTCATTTTCTGGATGCCCCAGTGGATTTCTAAGCACTCTTTTTTGTTGGCCGAGTATTTTGGCCCTGTATTTGTAAGCTTTTGACTGGCGTATGAGATAACGTGCTCGCCGTTTTCATCCTTCAAGTTAAGACTACTCCTAGTCCGCAATTAATTGGCTATAATTAGTTTTGAGACCCTTGCTTTTACTGACCCTTCTCTCAAGATTAAAGAACCCAATTTGGTCAAGACTCTTTAACTGGTGGCGAAACTACAAACTTATTTTCATTGTTTCTCAGCTACAGTGAATCGTTTAAAAGCCTTTAAAACCTTTCGTATTCTGCAGTATCAACTACCCGAGGTAGACGTGTTCTCGATCGCTCCGCTGAGTGAACGGGAAAACTAAGTTATTTAAAAATAAAAATACACCAATAAATAGCAAAAAGACGCTGGCAGCAATGCCAAACAAAAAGGGCTTTCTTCCCTAACAAATCTAATAACAAATACGAAGTTATTGAAAAGTGACAACAGCAAGCCAGTCAAAGTCGTGTACAACAACAACAACAGCAAGACGCGTGCCGACTCTCTTCACTTCAACTGTCTTCGTCTTCGAAAAATAATGCATACTTAGCAATTGCCTCATCGGAGACAGTAAATAACACAACAACAAGTGCAATGTCGCCGCCCGCTACTGAGAGAGCTCGGTCGCCAGCACTAATTACCAACTCAAGCTGCGCTGCTCCAACTCAGTCATGGAGTTCGCAATGCCCTTCCCGCCTTCCACCTATAGACGTACCGACTACATCAGCTTGTGCGCTCACTAATACGGTGCCCTCAATAACAACTGTCGTATCGACTACAACAACAATGCCGATGCCGATTTTGGCATCGCGAGCAATACTAGCTTCTGCTGCAGAGCTCCCACAATCTACGCTTGTACAGACTGGGATCGATCGGTATGTACAAATAAAAAGAAAACTTATTCCGCAAAAAGCTTGAGAAACAAATTTGCCTAAACTTACGAAAACTTCAAACAACACCACTACGGCAACTTCTGCAAACAAATTGTAAAGCCACCACCTATCTACATTAGAGATCAAAATTGTTCAGATCTAATCAATAAACTCAAGAAAAAAATTGGGCAAAACAACTTTTATATTACTATTTTAAAAAGAGGTAATATATCTGAAACCAAGCTCCAGATCACCAATGAAGCCAACTACCGCTCTGTAACAAACTTCCTGGACAGTGAGCGTGTTAATTATCACACCTACCAACTCAAAAGTGGCAAAGGACTTCAAGTTGTAATAAAGGGTATCGAGTCAACCGTCCCGGCAGCAGATAAAATGGTTTTGACATTAAAAACGTAATGAACATAACCAACAGGGCAAACATTCCACAGCCAATCTTCAAGATTGAACTCAAACCAGACGCGACTACTCTGAAGAACCAGACGCGACTACTCTGAAGAATAACCGTAGAGGAGCCGCATAAACGAAACGGCCCGGTACAGTGTAAAAACTGCCAGGAGTTTGGGCACACAAAAAGTTATTGCACCTCGCGACCAGTCTGTGTTGCCTGTGGCGACCTGCACGGTCTTTCACGGGTAACAAAGAAGACCCAGTACTGAGAAAATTTAGCAACTGTGATGAAACTACACTGCTAATTACAGGGGATGCCCCTTCTATAAAGAGATCAAGAATCGGCTCAACCAGAGGCGCCAACAACCAACCTCCGCCCAACAGGCGTAACTCCACTCCTGGAGTTACGTTTGCGGCTGCACTAGGATTGTCGCCTACAAGAACCGCTCAGCCCGAAGCATTACAGCCCCACCCGCCTATACCAAAACCGAAATATAATCCGCTTCCAGAGCAAAACGCTCAAAGACCAACTTAACCTTATAACCAACAAAACCAGACTTACACTCCACAAATACAAAACAGCATCGAAGCTACTTTAGCTACACTCACGAACATCACCTCCAGGAACTAGTGCGAAGCCAGAACAACCTTATGGAACTTCTAATCAAACAAAAGTCAACTTAAATGGATCTCTTAAGAATATGCTTTTGAAACGCTAACGGTGCTTCGCAGCACAGACTTGAACTTCTACAGTTCATAAACACTCAGGACATCGAAACCATGCTCCTTTGAGAAACACACCTAGCCAATAAAAACCATTTCTGTCTCACTGGCTACATCTTCTATGCGAGCAACCACCCAGACGGCAAAGCTCACGGAGGAACCGGAATCCTTATCAAACAGCGCATTAGGCATCACCCTCTGGAGGCGTTTGCTTACAACCACATACAGGCCACATCCCTACGAATCAACATAACCAGCGGTCCAGTCACCCTATCGGCTGTGTATTGTCCCCCGCGATTTAATATTTCAGAGACGTGAATTTTTAGGCTTTTACAACTCATTCGGGTAACTGTTTCATAGCTGCCGGTGACTATAATGCGAAACACCACTACTGGGGCTCTCGTCTTATTAACCCCAAAGGACGCCAATTATACAACGCTATTATTAAACCCGGTAATAAGCTAGATTTTGTTTCACCAGGAACTCCCACATACTGGCCAGCAGATCCGAACAAAAAACCAGACATTATGGATTTTGCTGTAACTAGGAGTGCCGTCCATCTGGCGGAACTGTCATCTGACCACTCGCCGGTTTTACTCTGTCTATCTGAACATCCACAGTTTGTAGAACGACCACAATTTCTGACATCCAATACAACAAACTGGCTAAAGTATAAAAAATATATAAACTCACACTTTGAAATCGAACCTAAAATCTCCTGTGAAGCTGATATTGAAGACTCACTTAAACATATAACGGATGTAATGTCCTCTGCTGCCAAACACTCTACACCCGAACTTTCAGCCTCATCCCCCCAAAAAACTACACGTACAACTACACACAATAATTCTTGAAACAAGCACAATCATAAAAGCCGTTGCAGAACAGATGAATCCAAAAAAAGCCCCTGGCCATGATTTAATTTCGCCTAAAATGATAATTGAATTGCCTCTATGCGCAGTCAAAAGCATAACCACCATATTCAACTCAATTCTTAAATGGGGCTATTTTTCCACACAATTGAAAAAGTCTGTTATTACAATGATACCAAAACCAGGCAAAGACAAATCCCAACCTTCGTCCTACAGGCCCATTACCCTCTTTCCGTGCCTATCAAAGCTTTTTGAAAAACTGCTTTTGTGCCACCTCAGAACACACCTCCAAAATGACAGAGCGATCCCCCTGCATCAGTTCGGCTACAGGGAAAAGCACGGAACTACCGAACAGGTAAATCGCATAACAGCTGAAATACGCACAGCGTTTGAATGCAGGGAATACTGCAGTGCCTTATTCCTAGACGTATCTCATGCCTTCGACCGCGTTTGGATTGACGGTCTGGTTCATAAAATCAAGACTGTCCTACCGCAGAGTAAAGACAGAGTATTTACTGTCTGATGCAAAAATTTCTTCTCCGCCAACCACAAAATCGAAGCTGGAGTACCCCTCGGACCGATCTTGTATGTCCTATACACGGCTGACATTCCCACAAGCAGTCAGACAACTCTATCCACCTTTGCTGATGACACAGCTATAACCAGTCGTTCAAAATGTCCTAAAAACAGCAACAGCGTATTTAAAAAACCACCTGGGGGCCGTAGAAAAATGGCTAGCAGATTGGCGCATTCAAGTCAACGAACAAAAATGCAAACATATTACGTTTACACTCAACCGGACAACCTGCCCACCACTGGCCCTAAACAACAAACAAATCCCCCAAGTCGACGAAGTCACATACCTGGGCATCCACTTAGACAGGCGGCTAACCTGGAGAAAGCACATTGAATCGAAGAAGATTTCCCTAAAACTCAAGGGTAACAGTTTCCATTGGCTCATCAATTCCCGCTCACCCCTGCCTGGATGAACGGGTCTGAACTCTGGGGAAATGCAAGCAGTAGAAACATAGAAATCATCCAACGAATACAGTCGAAGATACTGCGAACAATAACTGGGGCCCCCTGCTATATTCGCAACGCAAATATCCACAGGGACCTGGATATAAAACCCGTTAAAGAAGTACGAAGCTAGACTATCAATACATCCAAACCAAATAGCCAGGCAGCTCAGGCGGCTCAGTAACCACTCTCAGTTACACCGCAACGACCGCCCACTCCTGCCCAACCTAGGGCCATTACCCAATTAACAATTATAATACAGTATAGGTTACGAGTTGAATACTTATTGTAAGTCTCTTCTAGAGAAGATTCAATAAACAAATAAAACGTAAAAAAAAGAAAAAAAAAACAAGAAAGAAAGCAAACTTCGGCAAGCCGAAGTTCATATACCCTTGCAGCTATTGCAAGAATTAAACATTTTTGAAAACATTAAAATTATGATTTACTTGCGTTTAATGATTTGAAGCTCAATTATATGATAGTTATTTTATAATTTTTATTATTTCTATGGGAGCTATTTGATATAGTCGCCCGATTTTGATAAAATTCATAATTCTGAAATATTTAACCATTGCTATATGTCGAAGAACTAAAAAAAAAATTAAAAAACAGCAAAGATATAATTTTTTTTTCATTTATTTTTTCGATTGTTCCAATGGAAGCTATATGCTTGATGAAATTTAAACCGTAATTCGGAAATATTAAACCATTACTAAATTTTGACGAACTAAACAAAAAATTAAAAAACAGCAAAGTTATAATTTTTTTTTCATTTATTTTTCCGATTGTTCCTATGCGAGCTATATGCTATTGTCGTTCCGACTTATATACTACCTGCAATAGAAAGACAACTTTTGGGAAAGTTTCATGCAGATAGCTTTAAAACTGAGAGACTAGTTTGCATAGAAACGGACGGACAGACGAACATGGCTAGATCGACTCTACTAGTGTTGCTGATCAAGAATATATATATTTATAGGGTCGGAAACGTCTCCGTCACTGCGTTGCAAACTTCTGACTGAAAGTATAATACCCTCTGCAAGGGTATAAAAACCTTTTTATCCCTGTTTTTATTTGACCCGCAACAATAACCTTAAAGAAACAGTTTACTACAAGAAGCATCTGTAAGGAAAAAAACCTGTCATCTCTATTTCGCACCAACACAACTGCTGTTGCACTGTGCACCGAAGTTCAAATGTGCTGATTGTTTGCGGACGGGAATTCATTTGCTAAAACATACTAAACATCCATGCTTTTTCGCTTCCTGGTATCTCTGCATCGATGTATACCACTTAAATTGCGGACATGCTCGTAAGGAGTGGGATCCTGAAAAACAAATATACAAACTTGCCGAAGAACTAGTTTTAGCAGCAACCAGCTGACTTTCTTGTGATAAGACCTCCCATGCGATCTTAACTGATCTTTCTCCCTTCTCGTCCTTCTAAATTAATGCATCTATTAGACAGGGACGCAAAAACGAACTGTTTGAAATTCATACGAACCAATTCTACTTTTCCATAATTCCATAAGCTAAGAATACGAAAATTCGATGTTTGACGCCATTATTAATTATGCAGCACATACAATTGGAGATACAACATTTTTATTTGCTGCCAAACACTTCTAATACACCACCGCGTTATAAAAATACTCCCCGGTTTGTACCATTATCAATGTCATTGCAATATAACGTCAAAATAGAAATATCTGATTTTAACACTATTTCCCCAGCCTTAAAGTTCCTCTTAAAAAAAAACAATACAATGAAACACATTTAAATTTTTCTTGGAGTCTACAGTCCTCTGTGTTTTTCACTTTAAAAATGTAAAAGATGTAAATACTTTGGTTAATTTATATAGCAATATAAGTAAACATTTTTGGGTAATCTATTTCTATTTTCTTTTTTTCAAAAAGTTATTTCACCCGTCTAGAAATGAAAGCCAATTATTTGATACTGTTCAGAACACTCATTTTTCAAGATATGATAAAAGATGCCATGACTTTTTTAAAATTGTGCTATTCTAAGAATACAAAATAGGATGCATACCCTTGAAGCTAGTGCAAAAATAAATTTGTCTTTTATTTTAACTTTTTGTAATAATCCGATTGTTCCAATGGAGCTATATGATATAGACGTCCGATATAAAAGTTAAATTTAAACCATAATTCAGAAATAATAAACAATTTCTAAGTTACGAAGAAAAACTAAAAAACAGCAAAGTTATAATTTTTTCCTTTCTTTTCGCTGGTAGTTGGCAATTCACTGCGTCGTGTATTACAAAATAAGCGAAAAAACTCTAAAACAGAAAAAAAATGTTGTTCAACTCAAAAAAAGCAATGATATGATTAAAACAAGTGCATACTTATTTTAAAATAGTGCCACTCTAAAAAAAAAGCTCAATGAGCGCCAAGCTAACTAAAAAGAGTCGAAGCCCCAGATCAGAAGAGACGGTTTCCTCTTGTATATATCAACTCGCGATAGCAAAGTGCAACGTCTACTAAGGGTAACTCGGCCCTACAGGCGGTTGATAGCCAGAGAGCACGATCTTGCTCTCCCTTTCTACTTATTTTTACACCTTTTTGTACGGCGTGGAGTTCTCAGTATAAAACCCCCCACCATCAGACTCGACCACTGCCGCAACAACAATATGCAGCGGTAAAACGTTTGCAATGCACCAATTTTCATTAACGTTTGTTGCGTCATAAAGTCACTAAAGGTTGACTTTTATAAGTTCATTGTTTGGTAATAAGATTTTAAATTCTATACTTTTTGCATTTGGTTTAATATTATTATTCAATACAAAGCAGCGAAAGCAGGAATAAAGTTTCCGGAGCCTTATCTTTAAATTTCTCCAACTATTAACTGTTGTGGTTCTTGTTCATAATAACTTCTGTGAAAATTCACATACAAATCATATCAGAGAGCATATCCTTTGAAACTAAAATTTTTAAACAAACCATCATAAAGATATACTTCAGAATTAAGGAAAACTTTCACATCATTTAAATCACAATGATAGTAATTCTTATATTTGCTTTTAAATGCAATAGAACCGATGACGTTCAGTTTCAACTGCTAATTTCACATTCCATTGTGAATGCCCTAGAATGTGTAGAAAACTTTCGCTTGGTAAGACATACAAATCTTGATTTTGTGTTGCAATCCGAATTTCATCATTATTGCCATACGATCGTAAATAAGATAACTATGATACTTTTTTTTTATTATTGAATTATAAACTATGGGCTTCTCTAATACATCAATTATGTGCGTCATTATAATTTGTTTATTTTTGCAATTCGTCGTTTCGTTGTCGTATTGTCGTTCGGCGTCTCGACTTTTCGATCTTGATTCTGGCACTCGGCACTTGATTAACTTGCTACTGGTTTTGCGTACACGCACTCGTTTTGATTCTCGCACTATTACTTCGGGGTGAGCTGCGCTTGCGACGCCCTCTCATAGCCTGTGATGGTCCCGTTATTCCTTTCCTCCAGCTCGCAAGATCGGGTCCAAAGTCCACTACCGCACCGTTAGTTTACGGTGCGTCCTCTTTGTGCAGGTCCACCGAATTCGCCATTCGACCTTGTTGCCATTGCCTCAAAGTATGTTTTATATTGGGTTTCCGTTTTTTTTTTGCAGTGAATCCCAATAAATACCCAACTGATCGTTTTTCATGTGATAAAAAAATTTCCGATTGCTATGTATTATAGTTTGGAAGTAGATAAAATTAAGATTTATGACTTTCATCACTTTTTCTATCGTTTTTCATTCATTTATCATATTCAGTTCACTATGAAATCGATTATGTTCTACATCAACATTTGGAACGAATTGTATGTGTCTAAGCTTATTAAGCCGCACTGATAGTTTTGTCTAAGCTCAATTGGTGGAAAATATTCTGCAAGATAAGATTCTGCAAGATTTTTCGTCGGAAACGTTGTGCAGAGCACGACTACAGATTTGTTAAACGCGAATTTACTGAAGGAGTTGAACAACTTCCTGGCCGACAACAGCTACATCAGCGGATACACCCCCAGCAAAGCCGATCTGTCCGTGCTCGAGGCTCTGGGCAAGGCCCCCGCCGCCGACAATGTGAATGTAGCCCGTTGGTACCGTCACATCGGCTCCTTCGAAGGCCGCGGAGCGCGCCGCCTGGACTGGAGCTCCTCTGCCCCAGTTGGCCGGTGGAAAACCCACCGTGGCCGCTGCTCCTGCCAAGCCAGCCGCCGCCGACGATGACGACGATGTCGATCTATTCGGATCCGATGACGAGGAGGACATATCATGTGCGTCATTGAGGACGACAAGGTCTCCATCGATCTGCTGCAGGAGAAGATAGAGGAGTTCGAGGACTTCGTGCAGTCCGTCGACATTGCTGCCTTCAACAAGATCTAAGCACTGAGATTCATATATTTTCAATAAACATGAGCAAAGCAAAGTAACTAAAAAAAAAAAAAAATAAAAAAGATGTACTGAAGCATCACCCGTTAGAGTTAATGCTATTGACATCTTCACGTCTTGAAAACTAATGAAGTCGGTGTGTGTGTAAATTGTGTCTTGATTACAAATTAATCTATGAATTATGTTCTAAAGAGAATCTTAAACATTTAACAAACGCCTTACCATTTCGACGACTTTCCCACTAGATATGTATTAGTGAAAGTTATGTGTTGATAAAATTTACATCGCTTCGTGCCATCTATATTCGTATATGATGTATGCTATTATATTAAGCAAGTGTAATAATGAATCCATTTATAGGTGCCTTGGTAGCTGAACTCTTTCCACATCATTTGTTTTATTGATCTATTAAATCGTTCGACTATACTTGCTTTTATAACGCTATATGTTGAATAATGATTAATTATTCAATTTCATCAGATTTTGAAATAATTTGTTATAAAATTATATTTAAATTTACTATTTGCATAGTATCAACCACCATTTTCTTTTATATTTATTTTTTAATGGCAGAATTTTTTTTTTAAAAAACATTGTTTTATTTGTAAATTTTTTAGTTTGTTTTTCCATTATTTTCCTTAGTTTTTGTTTTTTTTTTTTTGTTTTTGTTTGTTTGTTATTGTTGTTGTGGTTTTGGTTTTGGTTGTTGTATTAAGTTTAAATTCTATTTGCTGGTGCTGTTAGGATATATTCAGATATTTTCATCATCATCATCATCATCATCATCATCATCATCATCATCATCATCATCATCATCATCATCATCATCATCATCATCATCATCATCATCATCATCATCATCATCATCATCATCATCATCATCCCTGCCCTAATAAAATCAGTACACAAGTAATCCTTGTGTATTCAATTACTCTGCTCTACGAGTGAGCTTTGCTGTGTCTTTGGCCCTCATATACATGATTTGCTCCGAGTTAAACCAATTCAAGTGTTGGTTTAGCGTCCTACTGTTCTAGAGGCAACCACAATTATAAATAATAAAAACTCAATAAACCTACAAACATTTTGGTGACCCCCACCGTTGCATGAATTTCTAGTGAACTTGGCGACTAATTTCTGCACATACTTTTCTAGACAGATTCCCGATCAACTTGGCGATCGAATCATCTAAATTTAAAGTTGTCTAAATCTTGCTTAATAATCCTGTTATTGTTATTCATAACGAAGGGTAATTATCCTCGAATAATTTTCCGAGCAAATTCCCGAACAACTTGAAATTTTTTCAAGGAGTAACTGATCAACTTGGCGATTTCAGCAAAAGAAAGGAAAGACATATTATTTAGAAGACAGAAAACGCCAAATTGAGGAGTATTGGAAAAAATTCGACAAAAGAAAATATTATTATCCTGGAAATGTTCAATGATACTCCAGTGTCGCATGAATATTTTAAAAAGCAATACTACAATCAAATGAAAAGGATTTTTTATCAAGCTATCGAAGAATACTCAAATTCTTCAATCGATGGAAACTGAAACATCGTCAGAAGTGGTGGAACACATACAAAAATTGATAAGACACGAAGCGGCGGTTCTGGAATTTATGTCAAGAACTATAAAACATATAGCTCCAGAAAACAAATTTACCTATAAATCAGTAATTGATTATTTATGGAATCAAATTCAAAGTCTCCATTTTGAAATCCACAAGTTTTGCATCGAACCTGAAGAATTAGGTTATAGTATGGAGCGATATATCTCCGCTGAAGAAGCAATGTTACAATTTTGTCAACCATCAACTGAAGCAGTTTCAGAAGCTACCAATTCATCGGTGGCTGCAATCTCTTCAATACAGTTGCCAAAAGTTTCCATTCCAAAATTTGATGAAAGCTATCTAAAATGTCAACAATTTTATGACATAAAATAGTTCATGAATCTGGTATCCCAAAGATACAAAAAATGTGGTATTTTAAAACTAATCTCTGTGGGGAAGCAGAAAGGTTAGTTAGGCATTTAGAATTAGCAGAAGTAAATTATGACACTGTCTGGACCATGATTAAAGAACGTTTCAATAATAAGCGAGTCCTTTCTACCGCGATATTTGAAAAATTATTTGATCCCCCTAATGTGACAAATGGGAGTTGTGGGCCAGACGCGAATAAGTAAAGGGCGTGTTAGTGTACTAATTAAATCAAAACATAGTGATTTTGAAACAAGAGTCGATGCGTTTGTTCTTCCTTATATTGTGGCAGATCAGCCTACTGAACAAGTAAAAATAAGTGATTTAAAAATCTCAAACAATATTCCGCTTGCTGATCCTCATTTCGCAAAACCAGGAAAAATTGATTTACTGCTTGGCTCGGAACATCATTTCTCTATCATAAGGCCAGAGCAAACTAAGTCGTATCCAGGCCTTCCGATTCTCCACAGCACCGAATTTGGTTTTATCATTGCTGGACAAATCAACATGTGCTCAAAAATGCAACAAAATTGCATGATAGTTTCTTCAGCCGAGGAAGCAGAATCGTCGTTGGAAAAATTATGGAATCTGGACAACATGGAACCAATAATGAAATACAGGATGCCAGAGGAAAGACATTGCAAGAAACTTTTTTTGGGAAATCTTCAACATGCACAAGAAGAAAGTTTAATAGTCAGATTACCTTTTTCTGAAGATCCCTCAGCCCTGGATAAGTCTTGCGATATTGCGCCAAGGCGTTTCCTTTCTTTGAAACGAAGATCCAGCCAAGATATATATAACGAATTTATGGCCGAATACGAAAAACTAGGTCATATGAAACAAGTATTGCCTTATAAAATACCAAAAGAACATTACTTTATTCCTCACCACTGTGACCTGAAACCGGAAAGTACTACTACACAATTAAGAGTAGTTTTTGATGCTTCCTGTGAAACATCTACACGAAAATCATTAAATGATGTGCCTTATTCAGGACCAGTTGTTCAAAGTGGTCTGTTTTCTATTCTATTGAGATTCAGAATTCACAAATATGTTTTTACGGCTGATATAGAAAAAATGTATCGGCAGGTTTGAATGAATCCAAAGGACCAATTCAATCAAATGATTGTTTGGTGCTACAATCCGTCTGAAGAAATAAAATATTACCGGCTGAAAACTGTGACTTATGGCACAACGTCAGCTCCATTTCTTGCCACAAAATGCTTCGAGCATTTGGCCAATAAACATTTGGAAAAATGGCCATTGGGTTCAAATGCAATGACTGCCTAACCAGAGCAGACACAATTATAGATGCTACAAGCATTGAAGGAGAATTGAACAAAATCTTGCTGCCTTGTGGATTTTAGCTAAGAAAATGGTGCTCTAATTCACACCATCTACTAAAGAATTTTTCACCTGAAGATATTGGTAGCAACATAAATCTTTGCACTGCACTGGAACATACCAATGTTAAGACGTTGGGAATTATTTGGAGCCCTAAGAATGACAATTTGTGTGGCAAGGCTCAAGAACATAACAATCAAACAATTACCAAAAGAGTTGTAGTCTCTGAGTTGGGTCAAATTTTTGACCCAATTGGTCGTTTTGCTCCAGTCATAATCAGATCAAAAATCTTTCTACAAAATCTTTCAGTCCTAAAACTAGATTGGGACACCGAGATTTATGTTTCCATAAAGGAAAGGTGGGAAGCCTTCAGACATGACTTGCTTGCTTTAACAAAATGACTATTGCACGACACATTTACGATGGATAAATACCTCATAAGCAAGAACTACATATATTTGTGGATGCTTCTGAAAAAGCGTTTGATGCTGTTGCTTATATATAGGCACAGACAAACGACTGTGCACCTATTATGCGCTAAATCAAAGTAGCACCTCTTAAAAAGCAAACCCTACCTCGACTGGAGCTATGTCCAGCTGCGTTACGTGCACAGCTTGGTGAAAAGATGAAAAAGGATCTAAAATTACAATCAGAATCCATAAAATGTCATTACTGGACAGATTGCATAATCGCGTTATGTTGGATAAATGCGAAAGCATCGAATTTTCATACATTCGATGCAAATAGGTTGTCGGAAATACAATACAATATACAACTGTTTCTTCATGGATTTGAAGAGAAATGGCCAGCTCTATTTAAAGCTCCAAAGAATAACACTATTTCTTTGAAACGGAAAATTAAAATTGTTACATTGGCAACATGTTCACTAGGAGAAGAAATAAGTTAAAAGATTGATTATGATTTTTATATAAAAAAATCTAACTTTTCTTTATTGAGTTGGATTAAGAACTAACTTACTTAGATTAAACAATTGTTTTTATAGCTACGCGTCGCTCCATCGCTGCCGCCGTCTCTGCCGCTGTTGATGTTTCTGCTGACGTTCTTTCATATTATTGGTTGCTGCTCTTGGTCGCCGTCGCCGTTGGCCAAACTTAATTGTAATTGGCCAGTGCATTTTAATTATAGTTTTTGTTGTATGCACTAAGTTGAGTTCGATCAACTTTGGAAATTGGCTATTCTGCATTCCCACGATCGCTGACCAAAAGGTGCAAGCTAAGTTCGTTAGAACTTTATTGAGAGCATTGCTTTGCTGTTAGTTGTGCAATTAATGCTCTCTTCTTCGGTTTGGGAAATTCTATTATTGAGGGCATTGCTTTGCTGTTTGTTGTGCAATCAATGCTTACTCATTTCCTCTGTCTGAGAAATTGTATTATTTTGGGTGTTAACTCTTCCCTCCTTAAACGCGACTGTCCTCGGTCGCAACGTAGTAGAGTACAGGTCCGGAGTGCGTGGGCTTTTCTTGCGTTTCTGGCACGGAAACTGGTGTCCTTTCCGTTGACCTACGTCTTCGTAGGAGTTCCGTGATTGATCCTATTATAAGTAGTAGTAGGATGATGGCGGATCCGTAGCTAACGGAAGATTCTATGGTTGCCTTGCTTCTTAATTTTTCCAGCGCTTTTGTGTTGTTGATGTTGAGTTCCTTGACCATTTGTAGTGAGAGAACTTCCTCTAACTTAGTCTTTTCGCCCAATAGTTGGAATAACGGAGGTTCTGGTTCGACTACGTTGATTTCCTTTGACTTGAAGATGGTTTCACCAATTGTTACCGTCGAATTACGATATTGTATTATGAAAGAGCCTTGCAGTTGTAGAAGTTTTTCATCTAGCTGAGACTGGTCCATTGAAGTTGTTTAGCAGGATGGTGCCTGGTAGTATTTCTTCGAAATCCGGTATATGTTGATTGTTGATCATCTTACATTCTGGTTCTCGAAGGTTTAATAGAGCGTTTACGCAAGTATCATTGCTTAAATCTAACAAATTTTCTGAATTACAAATTGTCTTATCATTATAGGATTCACAAGGTTTAATTATTGCCAATAATTGTCTCTTACATTCTAAAAAATTTTCATATTTTATATCATTGATTATTTGGGCTTTTTTTATTGCTTTAATTTTTAAAGTTCTACAATTATCTGATTCAATGGTTGGTAAGCTAATAATGTAAATAAGGTCGTTGCCATTTGTGGCTAACTTGATTCGAGCAAATTCCAATAATTCTTCTATGTTAAAAAATAAGTTATTTTCTTTTTTAAAAATTTCTTCCACTATTTTGGTTTCTGTGTTTGTAAGTACAAATGAATTTATTGTATTATATTTGGCCCATGTAATTGCGTATATTATGTTAATTATTTCTTCTTTTATTAATTGAATTTTATACTTTAAAATATTTGCTTTCTGATTTATGATTTCTTCCGAGCTCTGGGTAATTTTCAACATTGCATTAGTAGCGTTAGTAAGTTGGTTTATTTTTTGATTAATTAATCTGTTAATTACTACTTGTCTATTGTTGTTTTCTAGCTGCTCATTTATCTTGTCTTCTAAGATCTGATAGTCGTGGTGATCTGGCGATCCCGCCAGCCATTTCCATGCAGTACCTATTGCTTCTATTGCCCTTTTTTGTCTTTTTTGAGTTTGGAGTATGCGTAAATCCGTTTGATTTGTTTTAGTTCATAGGAAAGATATGGGTGTAATGGATGAGATGGGGTGAGTGAATGAAATGATTCTTCTAACTTCGCCAGAGTTTCTTCATAGCTTTGTAGGTTAAAGATGTGGATGATTTTAAATGTTCCGTCTTGTTTAGCCGCTAATCCGGTTTCGAGTGAGATGATTTGTGAATTGGAATAGTCGAGGACTGTAGTTATTCCCAAGCATGTTGGTAAAAATAATCTGAAAAATTATGTTCTTATATTATTTTTATGTATGATTTTTCCGGTTTGTGTTTTAATGGTGGTCGTTCTATTTTCCGCTACTTTCTCGGTTTTGTATCTAGGTGTAAGTTTAGTTCCTA
Organism: Drosophila gunungcola; assembly: GCF_025200985.1. Taxonomy (NCBI): domain Eukaryota; kingdom Metazoa; phylum Arthropoda; class Insecta; order Diptera; family Drosophilidae; genus Drosophila; species Drosophila gunungcola. The sequence goes on from NW_026453249.1 coordinate 171,021, forward strand.
ATCTTTTATCTATTTTTACATGTACAGTTTCGCCTGGCTTAAAAAGTTTTGGTAATATTTTTCCTTGATTATGGTATTCGAGGTCGGCTGTTTGTTTATTTTTAATTTTCTTTTTTATTTCTTCTCGTTTCTTTTCTATGTCTTCTGTTGAACTAGAGATTGTGCTTCTGAAAAATATGTCTATGGGTCTTTCTTTTGTTACAGAATGTATCGATTTATTATATTCTTGAACTGCTTTAAAGATTAAATCTTCAAATGATATGCTCCCGTTGTCTTTTTTGAGACACCGCATGATTTCAGATAGGGTTGAATGAAACCTTTCTATTTGTCCGTTACTTGTCGATGCGTACGGTGCGGTGGTGTGTAATGATATTTTGAGTTCATCTTCTAACATAAACTTTATTGCTGCTGAGCCAAATGATCGTTCGTTGTCCATTATTATTCATTTCGGCATACCGAAAGCATTTAACATTTCCCTCAACGGATTTTTAATATCTTCAGATGCTCTTGACTCTAAAATTTTTACTTGAACATATTATGAAAACTTGTCAATTCCCGTTAAGACTCTATGTTTTTCGGTAATATAAATATCTATGTGAACTATTTCTCCTGGGTAATTAGGAATAGGGGTCGGTTGGATTTCTCCTTTTGGGGGGTGTCTATCGTATTTTGATTCTTTACAAGTTTGACAGGCTTGAACTATTGCTTGGATTTCTTGGTAAGTTGTGGAAAGAAATAATTCTTCAAAATTTGTAATTTGTTCTCTTTTGCATCTCTATGGGCTCGTTTATGTTCGAGGGTAATTATTTCGTTTTGTTGGGACTCCGAAGTTACGTCGTCTATTTCGTTTTGAGTAAACCTTACCTTGTATGATTTAAAATAGGTAGGGTAAATGTTTTGAATTTTTCCCATTACCTCTTCGGATGTAATGATTCCGTTTATAAGCTTAGGATCAAGTTTACTAGTTAAAATTGCAATAAGTTTTTCTTCCGTGTAAGATTTTTGTTTAATTATGTGTCTGTGGTATGTTGGGAATGGCATTTCGAAGCTATAGGAATCTGTATCGGCAGTCAGTAATAATAATTGGTTTTTAAATACGTTAATTGGAGCTTCTACTGAAAATATGAGGTTGTGTGACGAGCTTTCGTCGCTATTGGCTGATGCTGAGGAGCTGATTGAATTAATTTCTGCGGGGGCCCGGGACAACGCGTCCGCTACCACATTAGCTACTCCGGGCTTGTACCTGATCTCGTGGTTATACTCGCCAATGAGGTCTCTCCAGCGTTTAAGCTTAGCGTTATGGTTATTTACGCTATTCGAAAACTCAAGGGTTGGTGATCCGTGTATATTACCACTTTTGAATACCCGTAAAGATAATGTCTTAAACTTTGGAGCACCCAAACGATCGCGAGCATCTCTCTTTCGTTAGTTGCGTAGTTCTCTTCAGTCTTTGACAGGGTGCGTGAAATGAACGTTATTGGCCTATGATTTTGTTCCAATACTGCGCCTATTGCGTAACTTAAAGCGTCAGTAGTCAATTGAAATTATTTTCCGAAATCTGGATAGGCAAGGGTAACCTCCCTGGAGACGAGAGTATTTTTAAGTTTCTCGAATGCTGTAATCGCATCTTTGCTCAAGTTGATAGCAGTTCTGCTTGACTTGGTCTTAGATATCCGGCCTTCTTCGCCTCTTAGAAGAATGGTTAGGGGTTTTGCTATTTGGCGTAATCTTTTATGAACCGCCTATAATAACCTGTCATGCCCAAAAAGGAACGGAGATCTTTTAATGTTTTTGGGACTGAAAATTTTGTAATCGCTTTTATTTTATCTATGTTGGTTTTTACTCCATTTTCTGATATTGTGTACCCCAAGAAGTCTACTTCGTTTTAAAAAAATGGCATTTCTCTATTTGAACCCTCATATTTGCGTTTTGTAGCGTTGAAAATACTCTTTCCAAGTTTTTGCCGTGCTCCACTTCGTTTTTGCTAAAGACTATAATATCATCAACGTATACATAGCAAATTTTCCCTATGTATTCTCTCAATAGTTAACCTCTTTGAAAAATGGAAGGGGAATTTTTCAAACCGAATGGGAGTCTCGTAAATTCATATTTTCCGCCATTTACCGCGAATGCTGTTTTTTCTATGTCTGTATCTTTCAGTGGTATTTGATGAAAACCGCTCTTGAGATCTAATACCGAAAAATATTTGTTGTCCCCGAGCTGCGCAATAATTTCTCCAATTTCGGGTATGGGATACCGATCTGAGATAGTAACTTCATTAAGTTTCCTATAATCAATTACTAATCTGTACTTTTTTTCTTCGGATTGGCCGGACTTTTTCGGAACTACCCAGACTGGTGCATTATATGGTGATCTTGAAGGTCTTATAATACCATCTCTTAGCATCTCAGTTATTTGTTTTTCTACCTCTTGTTTGAGTGATATTGGGTATGGGTAATGTTTTCCGTAAACTGGAGAATCTGATGAAGTTCTGATCTCACCTACTACTTTAGTTGTGTATGCTAACTTTGAATCGGGATCTGCGAAGAGGATTTTGTGGCTTTGTACGAGGAGTTTTATTATTGATTTTTGTGACTCGGTCATATGGCTGACTTGCGGTCCAATTGTATTTACTGCTTGTGTCGCTAGTTGATGAATTTTAATTTTGCGTTTATTTCCGAGAATTAATATATCATTTTTTACATCTATTATTGCTCCTAGTCTTTTCATTGTGTCATTGCCCAAGATACCATGAAAGGTTTTCAGGGTGTCTAGTAAAAAGAATTTCATGGGTGTATCCGAAATATTAGCGAGCTTAAGTATTGCGTGTTGTGTTATTTTATTGTTACCACCGACTGAACTAACTGAAAAAGTGTTCTCATTTGGCTTTGGATTTGGTACTAATTGATTTTGAATATAATTTTGATTAGAGCCCGTGTCGATTAAGAATTTTAGAATTTTTCCGTTCCCCGTGGTTACTTTAAAGTAAGGTAGTGAGGAACGATTTATTCTAAAAAATAAAGTTCTGACATATCTATGTATTCTTGTTGTTCGTTATCGCTTTGCCATACATATTCCTCCTGAAGTTCGTTAACGTTATTTTCTCCTGCCAACTGATAATACTCTTGTTCTGAACTTGATGAAGCTTCATCTGAATTTTGCTGCGCGTTACTTCCTGTCTCTGGTTGAATATGGAACTGTCTTGGCATTATATTATTATTTGGGGCATTAGCGGTGCTGAGAGGTCTTTTCCCTGCATAATCATTATTTGCTGGTTTGTTCATATAATTTATATGACGTGATCGAACTGACTGATCTACGTCCATAGGTACCGGTTTCGGTTGTGGTCGTGGCGGAGGTTTTGGTATGCTATAGGGACGCTACTACACCGGATTGGTTTGTATAAGGTTGACTATAAGATTTGAATTGGTTAGTTTGAGTAATTAGGGGTTTTCCGGATTGGTTTGGGTTATGGTAGAGATGCGGATGGAAATTTTGTTTGACGGCTACCATCCGATATGGTTGTTGAGGTTTAGGTGGTAGCATGGGTGCCCTCCCTAAATACGGAGTTTTTGGTGTCTGGTTATTCCTAGCATTTTGATTCTCTAGCAGACTGCATAAATGTAGAGCGTGTCCTAAGTCATGTGGTTCTTTAATGGCCAGCAATTGTGCCAGGTTTCCATTAAGTCCTCTGACAAAAGTGTCTAAGGCTTTTTCCCTATACATGGCTGTCAGAGATTGTATAGTTTCTTGTGAGGCATCTAAGCTGCCAATTAGGTTCAGAATTAGTGATAATTGTTGATAGACTGCCTGATAATATTCATCTATAGTATTGTTACCTTGGTTAAGAGCATATAGTTGATATTCTAAGGTCTTTAAGTCGCGCTTGTCGGCGAAATGCGCTGTTAGGCATTTTGAAATAGCTGTCCAATCTAAGGGTGTATTATATGATTCTAATACTGCGTCCGCTTGACCAGTAATTTTGTTACGGATTGCTAAAAGAATTCCGTAATATTTTGGTGAACCAATTCTGTTTTCATAGATTTTTAACACCCTCTCGACACTTTTCCTCCATGATGAATATTCACTTTTGTTTCCTGAAAAGTCTCTAAGTGTCCGAACAATGTCTGGTAATTTATCTAACTCACTAAGATTGTGCGTTAATTCTCTTTTAATTGTTTGGTCTGTATATTTGGAAAAATCTTTATTTGGATTAAGTATTTCCTTTACTAGTTTACTGAGATTTGTCTCTAAGATTGTTTTTATTTTTTCCTCAATGTCCCTCTCGGTCATGATTCGTGTGTTTATTTGTGTGGAACTGGCTGATGAGGGTCCGGTAAGATTCGCGAGTCTGTCTGCCAAATCTTGTTCGGTCATTTTGGGTATGGATATATGAGCAGCGAAAAGTTTAATTTAATTTTTTAATTTTAGTTATTCAGAATTCGGAAGTTGTCTTCTAAGAATTAGGGTGTGCGATTTTTTATTACCTTTGTAATTATTGTGTGGGAATTTTTATTTTCCCTATATTTTGGATTTTTTTCTTTTCAACTCACTAAAATATGTCTTCTACACTTTATATTTGGGTAAAACTTTTTCTTCTTTGAATATTTTTCGATTAAATATTTTTTATGTTTTTGTTAATAAATTGCTTAAAACTATTCTTACAGTAGTAACATATCTCGGCGTGCTCTCGTGATGACAGGCTCGGCAGATTCCGTTTTATCCCACTCTGCAACGATCTCTCCTGAGTGTGAGTTTACTAAGGGGCCTTCTCTGTACCTTAATTCACGTTCCCTTCGAACGGATACTAAAGGGATCACGGCGATAAAATTTGGCCTGATTATTCCACCGGGTACAAGTCCTGTTTTTTTTTTTCAGGAGTGACAATTTGCGGCGTTTTTTAAACGGCACTTTTGCACTTCCGAATCTCGGTATTTTTGGTTTTTTACTTCTCACTGATTAGGCGGAGGTTTGAAACGAAACGTCAGAATTTTTTACTTTCTGAACTTCGCGAGACGCGGAACTTGTTATCCTTTCGCGGTTTTAATCAAGTCCCTGCTCGGGCGCCAGTTAAAAGATTGATTATGATTTTTATATAAAAAAATCTAACTTTTCTTTATTGAGTTGGATTAAGAACTAACTTACTTAGATTAAACAATTGTTTTTATAGCTACGCGTCGCTCCATCGCTGCCGCCGTCTCTGCCGCTGTTGATGTTTCTGCTGACGTTCTTTCATATTATTGGTTGCTGCTCTTGGTCGCCGTCGCCGTTGGCCAAACTTAATTGTAATTGGCCAGTGCATTTTAATTATAGTTTTTGTTGTATGCACTAAGTTGAGTTCGATCAACTTTGGAAATTGGCTATTCTGCATTCCCACGATCGCTGACCAAAAGGTGCAAGCTAAGTTCGTTAGAACTTTATTGAGAGCATTGCTTTGCTGTTAGTTGTGCAATTAATGCTCTCTTCTTCGGTTTGGGAAATTCTATTATTGAGGGCATTGCTTTGCTGTTTGTTGTGCAATCAATGCTTACTCATTTCCTCTGTCTGAGAAATTGTATTATTTTGGGTGTTAACTAATATATCGAATTTGGTAAATCGTTGTTCTCTTTTCAGTTTTTCTTAATCTTTCACATTTTATTTATTTTTATTGTTCCTCCCACACGTGTTCCTATTCGTCTTCGTTCCCTCAGTGTCTCAAAGTATCGATACATTTCTAGAGTTGTGTAACGCTTAAGGCCGCTATCGATTAGTTTCGAATATAACATAATCATACTTACTTACATACATAATTTATATATCGTTCTTACTAACAAACATCATATTTTAGATGGTTTACCTTATAATTAACAATCAACTTATCAACTCGGCCATCCTGACCTTTTGATCGTCCCGATCAATTTTATATATTACAATTAGAAATAAAAGAAAAAAAAATTAGGTTAAAATGTAATTATTTCTAATTTAAGAATCACTTTCTGCACCATTTCGCCAATCTGCCCATCTTCGTAATCTACAAGCTTCAATTATGCCATCGTTTGGTATATGAGTGATTTGACAATTCTCTATGTCTGACACCACATATCTATCGTTTGGAAGAATTTTCTTAATTTTATAAGGGCCTCTATATTTGGGTATGAACTTTTTGTTTGTTTCTATAACTGTGTAAGTAAAAGAAATAGGTGGTTTGGTTTTTCGAATATGCACTTCGGCGCTTTTACGTTGAGCATTTTGGATTTTATCATCTGCTAGTTTCCGCAATTTTCTCAAGTCATAACTGGGATAGTTCTTTTCTTCTAGGTACTCACTAAGTGCATCATTTTCACATCCTCTTTGCTGCTCCCCGAACAATAGTATTGACGGTGTTTCACCTGTCGTTGACTGAACTGAATTATTTATAGCGTATTCTACTTTGCTTAACAACTTATGCCTGTCAGAGTGCTGGACAGGTTCAGAAATCTTTGCTAACATATTCTATATTCTAACATATTCTATATTCTATTCTAATAATTCTTTCTATTTGTCCGTTTGCTTATGGTGAAGCTGTGGCAACCTTAACGTGTTTAATGTTATTGTCTAGCAAAAATGCACTGAACTCCATCGATGTAAAACAACTTCCCCTGTCACTAATTATTCTTCTTGGACGACTATAGTGCTGAAAATATTTTTTTAAACAGTCGTTTACTTCCTTTGTACTTGTTGAGTTTACCGAAAATAGTTTAACAAATTTGGTAGGTGACAAAGCCGTTCATGAACGTGGCGGATAAGATTGTCCTCCATTGCTGATGGCACATATAGGAGCAAATAATCATCCGATTGTTTTCTATAAACAAGACCACCATCAAGCAAATAGTTCTTAACTGGCGCAGACTCCAATTCCTCCTTTAGATCTGTAATTAATTTGTCTCTGTTTTGTGTGGCTTGTAACTGGAAATTCAGGCTGTCCTCATCTATTAATGAGACTAGTTGTTCGTGACAATTTAAGTCTTGAATGCTTACAGTCGGCTCGAGGCATCTACTCAAAGTATCTACATGAGACATATATTTGCCGCTTCGGTGCTGGATAACGTAATTGTAATTTTCCAATTCGAGGGCCCACCTTGCGATTCTGGCGTTTAGGCATGTTCGATTAAGCGTTAAGGTCAATGAATTGCAGTCAGTTATTATTTTAAAAGGAATTCCCTCCAAGTATATGTTAAACTTTCTAAGCGAGTATATTATAGCAAGGGTTTATAATTCGAAACTGTGATACCTTGACTCGACCGGTGTCGCAGCTTGGGAAAAATAAGCAATAGGATGAAACTTTTTATAGTCTTGTTTCTGTAATGCAATGCAATTTAGTTTCCCTTTCCGGATTGTATAAGGCGAAAATCGGTTCCGATGATAAGGTGTTACAAAAAAACTTAAATACTCGGATGCACTCCTCAGAAAAGTAAAAAGATTCATTTGACTTGGTTAAGTTTTTTAAGTGGTTTTGATAATGTAAAGAAAGAAGGTATAAATCGTCGGAAATATGAAAAAAGACCGAGACACTTCTCAACGTCCTGAGCATTTTTCGGAAGGGGTAGTGTCGGATTGCTAGTGTGTACTGATGGTTTGGTTGAATCCCTCTATTGCTAACTGTAAAACCTAGAAAATCTATCTCTGAAAAACAGAATTTGCATTTGCTTATTTTTAATTCCAATCTAAACTCAGTTAACTTTCTAAAGATTCTTTGCAATAAAATGACGTGCTCTTCGAATGTTTGGTTGAAATCGCAATATCGTCCATATATATGGTCACATTTCCTTCCCTTATTAATGGCTGAAAAACATAATTAATAAAACGCTGAAAAGCTGCCGGAGCGTTCTTAAGACTAAAGGGCATTTTTAAATACGCAGTGTACTTTACTGAATCTTTAGCCACTTTTATTTGGTGAAAACCACTTTTCAGATCCAATATACTAAAAAAATGATTTCCTTCCAATCTCTCTAAACAGTCATCTATTCTAGGCAACGGATAGCCATCTTTTTCTGTTATTTTGTTAAGCTGCCTATAATCCTTTTCTCCCCATTTTTCTTTTTAACAATTACTATAGGTGAGGAATATTGAGATGTGCAAGGCCGTATATGTCCGGTTGCCAATAGTTCTTCAATCATGTTTTCAACTTCTTTGCGGTCATGGTAGGATAGTCTGCGGGGTGCTGAAGATACAGGGACATCGTATTTTAACTTTATTTTCATTTCGTAGTCGTATTCAATATGCGGAATATTTTCAATGTTATTATAAGTGGACTCAAGAACTTGGCTTATCGCTTCATGTCTACATTGGATAAGTTTTGGGTTAATCAAGAATTTTTCTCCCTCAAACAAATCTATCTTAAAAAAAAAGAATCGCTTATAACTGTGTTGTATTCCTTTTTGGTGACTGAGCTTTCACTAGTACAACGTAAATCTGAATCACAAATACGATTATCGGAAGGGTTGTAACTAATAAGACAGTATTTGTCGGAAGGTTCAGAAATGTTATATGAAATATCTGACTCATTGGCGGAAGTTGAAATACAATTGGCATAAGCTGCTGAAGCATTTTCGGAAGGCTGAATGGATTCGGAAGTATTCGCAAAAAACTTAACACTCGGTTCGTAATGAGGCACATCAACACCATTTTCATCAATCTGATCGCAAAGGGTACACTTATCTTTTATTAGGTCATCTTCTAATGTGCTATAGACGCAATGTAAAACCTGATTTGAGATTCGAAGACTATCTTTATTTACCTCAATTTCGATATTGGGTCTTACATTTTCGCTTACAATACATAATTTTAAATTAAATTTTTTCAAGAAATCTCTTCCAAGTAGAAGAGGATACAGAATATAATTATTCGGAACAACGTAAACCATTAATTCTTCGAATCTTTTGAGAAATGTGATACTAATTAATATTTTTCCAAATGTGCATAAACGAAAATTTCCAAGTCCTCTGAACCCTGTGTTTGTAAGGCAATTCTTGACCAGATTTTGTGGCAGTGCGGAATGTTGAATTATGGTAATAGCGCTACCCGTATCAAAAATGGAATATAAATCAGAAACTGGCGAGTTGGCAGTGCCAAAAGTGATTCTTACCATATTAAGTTCAGGTAATCCCTCTATTCCCGATTCAGGTTGGTGCTCGCTTGCGAAAGCCACGGATCTGCCTCCGGTTGTCGTCTTCATCTTGCACTCCTTGATCGTATTTTGTGTCGAACCGCAGCGAAAACAAGATCCCTTGGCGCGCTTTGGTTCCCTGGCAAAATGCCCATATCCTGAACAGTTATAGCAGCGTACTCGACCTGAGTCTTAAATAGCAGAAGGGGCGCTTCGCTCAGCACAGAGTTTCATACGTAGTTGAGTGTAACGATGAGATCGTTCGATTAACTGTTCAATTGTGTTGGCCGAATAGGAGACACCAATGTCAGCGGATTTGTCGCACAAGCCATCAATTATCATGTGGACGGTTTGCTCCTCCTCAATTGCAGCTCGTTCGGCGATTTCCTGCATTTTCAGGATATATCCTAGTACGGACATTTTTGAGGGCTCAAATTTGGTCGATTTCAGTTGATTTATTACGTCCACCACAGAGTGCGACCGTCCAAACGTCTTGAGAAAATTTTCCTTGAATGCAGCATAATTCGTAGAGCGATCAACGTGAACGAACAGGTCAGCATCTGAGTCGGGCTTCATAAAACGACGTACACACTTAAGCTTGTACGCGTCATCATCAGAATCGCAGTTTCGCTCAAAGTCATCAGAATCGCAGTTACGCTCAAAGTCTTTGATACACCTAAATGCGTCGCTGGAACCGGGTCCACTGAAGGGTTTCATTGATTGAGAGACGTCACTAAACTCTGAACACATCTTCTTTTCAACAGAATTTTCTTTTGCAAAAATTCTATTTCTGCATCTACTAGCGGCTGTTGGATGGCGATGTTGTCGATTTCATCAGCGTTGTGCACCTGGGCGTTAGACGATGAAGCCGGCTTCGTTTGCAGCATGGTGTTCTATTCCTGGTCATCGAAATTGGCATCGCCAAGAGCATCGCTGGCCAATTTGCACAGCTGCCTGTATGTAGCGTTTTTTTTTTTTTCGAATGGCACATCGTGCGCAGTAAGCCAGTTGATCAGCTCTATTTTTTTTTTCAATGTTTTCCGAGAAAAAAATTGAATTGATTGAATCTTAGTAATTCCTTGAAGGCGGTTGGGCAATCCCACTTCTGAGCTGTTTAGTCATTGTTCTCATTTCAGTTTTTCTAAATCTTTCACATCTTTTTATTTTTATTGTTCCTCGCACACGTGTTCCTATTCGGCTTCGTGCCCTCAGTGTCTCAAATTATCGATACATTTCTAGAGTTGTGTAACGCTTAAGGCTGCTATCGATTAGTTTCGAATATAACTTAATCATACTTACTTACATACATAATTTATATATCGTTCTTACTAGCAAACATCATATTTAAGATGGTTTACCTTATAATTAACAATCAACTTATCAAATTTAACATGGAAACTCGTTTAATCGCTTGCAACGTTTAATTGCATACATGTAACGATTTCGTTATCGTAGATAGAAATAGAAAACAATCCGAGCTACTGGAGTTTGACGAACTGGAACAAGCTAGGCGGATAATTATACGCTGTATACAACAGGCTGGCTTCACAAATGAATTTAATCAACTTCGACGTCATCCCGAACGACCATTTCCCAATAGCAGAAAGGTCGCTTCTCTTCGTCTTCATTTGAACGAAAAATCTATCATAAGAGTAGGAACAAGGGAGGAAAATGACCCAATTTCTCGGGATACAATGAATCCCTACTTACTACCATATAATGAGCTGTGCAATTCAAAAGGTGTCCATTTAAAATTTATTCCACCGAGATCCCCTCACTTTGGTGGATTACGGGAAGCTGCAGTAAAATCAGCTAAAACACTATTACTAAAAAATGTGTCAACTGCTAAAATCACCTTTGAGCAGTTGAGCAAGGCAGTATTAAATTCTCCAAGATCAGATGATCCTAATGACCTTACAGTCCTAACACCAGGTCATTTACTGATTGGAGAAGCACTAGTCGCTCAGCCAGACCCAGAACCACTTCGAATAAAATCGCTACCTTAACAATGGGAACTGGTGCAGAGACTCAAGCACACATTCTAGATGCAATGGTCCAGAGAATATTTAACAGGCCTGCAACAATAATCAAAATGGAAACTGGTTCATAAAAATGTAAGAGAGGCATGATGGTTATTGTTAAGGAAGACAATGTGCCAATGCCGCAATGACCTTTTAGACGAATAGTTAAAATTTATTCAAGTCAATATGAATATGTGCGAGTTTGCAGATGTAAAAACAACAACATGAGTCTTTAAAAGAGCAATTCATAAGCTTGCTCCATTATTCCGTCAAGAAGATCCAGAAGAAAAACGCAAGGAAATGAATGGAGTAGATGCAAAAGAAGAGACCAAAGAAGATCAAGAACCAAAAAAGCGGAAGAGCCCATCCTTACCAATGCTATCAATGCCGTTATTAATCTTGCTGCTGCTATTACCATTAGCTGCTGCAGGCCCGATTAACATAACCAGGTTCAATTTAAGGCCAGGAATTATTACGAAAAATTGGATCTACTCAACTGGCAACTGCAGACTGGACAATCATAGCGTATTATGATTTAAAGACATTTTACATGGGTACATTAAGGGTTGGTATGTGTTCACATGTACAACCAGTCCAAGCATATGCTGCTGTATACCATCATTTTCAACACGTTTATGAAGAAATAAAAACTGAAAATGATTTACTCCACATGCAAACAGTTTATTTGGTGTATTAGACACAGAATAAGCCACGAGGATGTCATCGACTATTCAAAAGGTAAAATCGAATGAAGATTACAATTTAGAATTAGTTAAGATCAAACGTCAATAATTGATTCTGCAATAAACATTATAAAACGAGATGAAGTTGCTATCGATAAAAGGATAAAAATAGTGATTCAGCAAATGGAGAATATAGCTAATGCTCGTCTAGATTCTCATAAAGCCTTTCAATGGTATCTTGCGTTGACGAATCAAAAATCCATATTGGGCGCAAGTCTTCAAAGAGTTCAGTCAGAAATTACACATGTTCTGACAAATGTACATCAAAATGAAATTAGTCCACTGCTCGTTTCTCCCAAGCAGCATCGACAACATTTGAATAAAATGAAAATTCACAAGGAAAAATGATTCCTGTCGTCAACGTCGATGAACTTCAACTTTATAAGTTGATTAGGGCTGAAGCAAAGGTGGTAAAGGATTGTGTAATCTTTAAATGAACACTGCTATTGGTATGAACACAGTTATTAGAAATATATAACTTGATTCCAATAGCGGTAGTCATCAACAATAAAATGATTTCCCTTGATATTGAATATTCAATTATGGCTGTGAATCAACATCGAGATCAATTCATTACTATGCCGTCAAGTAAATTTGAATTTTGTAACATACTTAATGGCGAAGAGTATATTTGCTCAGATAAGCAATCCATGTTCTCCATCCGCAATTATTGTGAGTTTCAATTGTTTAATAACAAATCCTCGTCGTTGTACCAAAAAAAGGTCAACGAAATCATTCTCATGACAAAGATTGAGAACAAAAAATCAATTGATATTTTCAATTAAATCACCGATGGAGTTGTCAGCAGCATGTGATGATAAATTATCAACAATTACAATAGATAATATCGGACTTTTATCCTTGGATCCGAAGTGCACTTTAAGAAATCCATTTCTGAGTGTTATTGGCCATCAGGTAACCGCTACTGGAACATTGAAATTATCATATGCTCTATTTGGTAGTCTAAATGAATCCTTAACACCGATTGCTAAAGTTTGACAAACAAATAATTCATTAAAGCGAAGTTATAATGAATTAAATGAGCTCAGCAAAGAATTGATTCCAAGAATAAAAATAAAAATGCCAAACGAGATCGTCGAACTACAACACTCTGCATTCTAGGAGTGAGCATCGCTGTGTCTTTGGCTCTCATATGCATGATTTTCTCCGAGTTAAACCAATTCAAGTGTTGGTTTAGCGTCCTACTTTCACTTGATTATGTTCTAGGGGCAACCACAATTGTAAATAATAAAACTCAATAAACCTACAAACAATTATTATTTGGCACATTTTCGATTTCATCTGAGCTTGTTAATACATCGCGAAATTAAGCTTTTTGAGCTTCTAAAAAATTATCATAGTTCCTAAAGACGTTATCAAAATTATCTGATAAGTCGGAAAGAGCCGAAGATTCTTTTTGTATTGGTATACTATCAAAATCAATTCCATTATCGTCACCCTCATAGCCTATTACATTTTTTACACAAACGCTATTATATTTCTATTAAAGTTTTTTGTTTTTCTCAGTGCAAAAATTAAATTTTTGGCATAAATAATTATTTTTGATAAATAATTTAATGCTGTTTTTTTTTCAATTCCCTAATAGTTAGATAGTATAAAAAAAATTTTGTAACATTTTCTTCGGAATACCCTTGATGTTTTGTGCGCTTTAAAAGTCAGCTGTTAGAGTGTTATTTTGATTCACCCAAAAAGTGCGGAAAAGATTGACTAACTAAACGCGTTCAAGGTATTAATAAAATATATTTAACAAATTACTAAAGAATCAATTTCTATTAATGCACTAGCAAGGCCGGCGAACTCCGTTTCGCCGCCAGATCTCTCCGTTTTATGTAACATTTCGTTTGGTGATTAAGAGATGAAGAAATTTTTTTTGTTTTATATTTTAAAAGGAAAAATTTTATTTCACTTCATTTATTACATTGTTTAGTTGAACTGCTGTAAGTAAATGAAAGTGAATCCAAAGTAAATACTGAATCGAAGCGTAATACGTGTCCACAAATTATCCGTTTCATTGAAGTGCTCTTGTTTTGTTTTTTGGTCTGACGTTAACGCAAACAAAGAAGATTGTATACCAACTCGTAAACACGCATCGTATAACTGCCCAAGTAAAAAACAATGATTTTATAAATTTATCCCGCAAATACTAAGCAACTTGCCTTGCGACTTGTTAGTTGTCATTGCGAACGCAAGACGAACTTGAAATTGCAATCGTTTGAAGTCAAACGGAAGATCAGTCGGAATCATTGGTATTCGAGGAAGACATACATTTTCACTTGCGTACTTTCCGTTAATAATGGTTGCCTCAAACATTATTCTTTGCACCAAGAACTGCTCGTTGACTTAACCAAGCATAATTCTGATAATTCTCACTAAAGTTTGGCAAAAAATTTTTAATAAGAGCTAATTGAGAGTCCACAAATCGGCGAAAGTCGTTGGTATGAGTTATTAATCCAGATGTCGCATCAACTGGGACATTTCCATTTCCAACAGCTAACACTTGTTTGGAAAATAGTGCAGCACTTATATTAGTGGTTAGCGATAAGTTTTTACGTTATTCCATAAAGTGATTCCTTCAAGCATTCAAGCAAGCATTCAATTATCTGCAGGTGTTCCCCGGGGAATTACTGGAAAAGTCTGCCTGAAAGCACCTGCCAATAATATCATCAAGCCGCCAAAGATGTTCTTATTTCGCAGAAGGTCCTTCGGTGTAAAGTTAAGTGGATCAAGTGAATTCTTATGTGTCATTGTGCAATTCATTGTGTTGGTGTGAGTGATTGGTGTGTTGTATTTTTTACTTTGCAAGTCGGCATGAAGCAGCCTTCTCGAATGATATAAGCTTCAAAGTAAGTCATGCGAAAGAAGTTATTGTATTCAAGGAGGTGTTGAACAAAATGGCTGGAATCGGGATCACTTCAATCGAATAACGGTTTCAGTGGCTCTGGTCGTGTAAGTAGGGATTCAGTAAATATGGGATCCAGTTTGACTTTTCCGCTTGCGCAGCACAAGCCGTTTCTCTTTTAAACTTTATTGCCGTTTTATAGTCGTCATTGGTCCAATATCTAAATTTTCATCATGTCTGTAGTTCACAGTGGGATCATATTGGAATGCCAAGCGATTATATGATGCCAATGACCTTTGTGTCCTCACGCGTTGTCCCAATCGGGCCTTTTCTGTTATTATAATTTATCGTTTTTCGCTTAAGTTCTGTGAATACAGTTGTTGCTGGCTTGCAAATCTTGTGCAACGGGCGATGTTTGCACGTCGTCCTCTGGCATTTTTGTCTATAGATAGAGTGGTACATTTGAACATCAAATGCACGAACAACATAATTTACACAGTTCAACTTACCACCTTAAAGACAAATGCCTGCTGTTGAATGAAAATTTGCACAATACACGTGATTGATTTGATGGTTTCCAATTGAAATGTCAGAAAACGAATAACTTATTTTTTTATATTTTTTTCCCACAATTTCACAGTGAACACAATACCGGTTTGTCACATGAAATTAACCGAGTAGAGAGCAATGAGTAGCTGGCAAACAATGTAACAAGCACCGGCACCATCTACTTAAATTATTGGTTTGTATATGCCATGTATCAGAGATGGCTGTGTATGTAAAAAAAAATTTTCCAGCTTTTCTGTTGAAATTTGTCCTTAATTTTCTTTGCTATAAATTTCACGGAGACCCCCGAGAGCTTTCCAACAAATGCAAAACCGTGGAAAACGATTCGTGAGTTCTGGAGTTATAGCGTCAGGAAGTAAAACCCGACTCATTTTTATATTATAGATTTTTCTCGTTTTTGCCCCTTTTCAAAAAAACAATACTTGATGCTGGTGTTTATGAGCTCTCCCATGCAGCGCTCTTAGAAGTAGTTATATGATAAGATTGATGGAGAAAACTGAGTAACTGATCACCAAATAATGGAAATATCAAAAAAACAAGAAAGGAAGCACATTTCGGCAAGCCAAATGTTATACAAGTATACCCTTGCAGCTATTGCAAAAATTAAAAATACTCGTTAAACTTTTAAGATTCGACATTTATGCGTAAATGTTTTAAAATATTTAAGCTATGAGGATTTTCAGCTTAATTACTTTATCTTTCCTATGGCAGCTATCGTTTCCAGATTTGAATAAAATTAGAAGCGTAATTGTGAACTATCAAATTGTTCCTTAGTCAAAAATAAATTTTTTTTATTTATTTTTTTATATTTTGATTGTTTTAATGAGAGACGGAGATGGCTAATTCGGCTCTTCTAATGATGCTGATCAAGAATATATATTCACTGCGTTGTAATACCCTCTGCAAGGGTATAAAAAGTTAAAGTATTTCTAGTGAAACAAGAACGGAAGCAAACTTCAGCAAGCCGAAGTTTATATACCCTTGCAGCTATTGCAAAAATTAAATATTATTGAAGACATTCATATTATGATTTACTTGCCCTTATGTCTAAAAGCATTGAAGCTATGATTGCAGCTCAATTATTTGAGTTTCTATGGAAGCTATATGATGTCAATTTCCGATTTTAATAAAATTAAAAGCGTAATTCTAAATTGTCCAATTATTGAATAAAAGAATTTGTAAAAAAAAATTACAAAATAAAAAAGTTACATTTTTAAAATTTTTTTTTATATTTTTGTTGCTCTCATGGGAGCTTTATGGTATAGTCGTCCGATTTTGATGAAATTTAAGCCGTAATTCTGAAATAGTTAACCATTACTATGTTTCGAAGAACTAAAAAAAAAAATTAAAAAACAGTAAAGTTATAATTTTATTCTAATTACTTTTCCGATTGTTCCTATGTGAGCTATATGATAAAGTCGTCTGATTTTGATGAAATTTAAACCGTAATTCTGAAATAGTTAACCATTACTATGTCTCGAAGAACTAAACAAAAAATTAAAAAACACCAAAGTTATAATTTTTTTTTATTTTTTTTCCGATTGTTCCTATGGGAGCTATATGCTATAGTCGTCCTATCCGGCTCGATCCGACTTATATACTACCTGCAATAGAAAGACAACTTTTGGGAAAGTTTCATGCAGATAGCTTAAAAACTGAGAGACTAGTTTGCGTAGAAACGGACGGATAGACGGACGGACAGGCGTACGGACGGACGGACGGACGGACAAACGGACATGGCTAGATCGACTCTCCTAGTGATGCTTATCAAGTATATATATACTTCATAGGGTCGGAGATTTCTCCTTCACTGCGTTGAGAACTTCTGACTGAAATTATAATACCCCCTGCAAGGGTTTAAATATTTTACTATTTTCAAAGAACTAAAACAAAAAATTTAAAAACAGCAAAGTTATAATATTTTTTTTTATTTATTTTTCCGATTGTTCCTATGGGAGCTATATGCCATAGTCGTCCGATTTTGATGAATTTTAAACCGTAATTCTGAAATTTTTAATCATCATATAAGTCGAAGAACTAAATCTAAAATTTAAAAACAGCAAAGTTATAATTTTTTTTTATTTATTTTTCCGATTTTTCTATGGGGGCTATACGCTATAGTCGTCCGATCCGGCTCGTTCCGACATATATACTACCTGCAATAGAAAGACAACATTTGGGAAAGTGCAGCACTTATATTAGTGGTTAGCGATAAGTTTTTACGTTATTCCATAAAGTGATTCCTTCAAGCATTCAAGCAAGCATTCAATTATCTGCAGGTGTTCCCCGGGGAATTACTGGAAAAGTCTGCCTGAAAGCACCTGCCAATAATATCATCAAGCCGCCAAAGATGTTCTTATTTCGCAGAAGGTCCTTCGGTGTAAAGTTAAGTGCTTCAAGTGAATTCTTATGTGTCATTGTGCAATTCATTGTGTTGGTGTGAGTGATTGGTGTGTTGTATTTTTTACTTTGCAAGTCGGCATGAAGCAGCCTTCTCGAATGATATAAGCTTCAAAGTAAGTCATGCGAAAGAAGTTATTGTATTCAAGGAGGTGTTGAACAAAATGGCTGGAATCGGGATCACTTCAATCGAATAACGGTTTCAGTGGCTCTGGTCGTGTAAGTAGGGATTCAGTAAATATGGGATCCAGTTTGACTTTTCCGCTTGCGCAGCACAAGCCGTTTCTCTTTTAAACTTTATAGCCGTTTTATAGTCGTCATTGGTCCAATATCTAAATTTTCATCATGTCTGTAGTTCACAGTGGGATCATATTGGAATGCCAAGCGATTATATGATGCCAATGACCTTTGTGTCCTCACGCGTTGTCCCAATCGGGCCTTTTCTGTTATTATAATTTATCGTTTTTCGCTTAAGTTCTGTGAATACAGTTGTTGCTGGCTTGCAAATCTTGTGCAACGGGCGATGTTTGCACGTCGTCCTCTGGCATTTTTGTCTATAGACAGAGTGGTACATTTGAACATCAAATGCACGAACAACATAATTTACACAGTTCAACTTACCACCTTAAAGACAAATGCCTGCTGTTGAATGAAAATTTGCACAATACACGTGATTGATTTGATGGTTTCCAATTGAAATGTCAGAAAACGAATAACTTATTTTTTTATATTTTTTTCCCACAATTTCACAGTGAACACAATACCGGTTTGTCACATGAAATTAACCGAGTAGAGAGCAATGAGTAGCTGGCAAACAATGTAACAAGCACCGGCACCATCTACTTAAATTATTGGTTTGTATATGCCATGTATCAGAGATGGCTGTGTATGTAAAAAAAAATTTTCCAGCTTTTCTGTTGAAATTTGTCCTTAATTTTCTTTGCTATAAATTTCACGGAGACCCCCGAGAGCTTTCCAACAAATGCAAAACCGTGGAAAACGATTCGTGAGTTCTGGAGTTATAGCGTCAGGAAGTAAAACCCGACTCATTTTTATATTATAGATTTTTCTCGTTTTTGCCCCTTTTCAAAAAAACAATACTTGATGCTGGTGTTTATGAGCTCTCCCATGCAGCGCTCTTAGAAGTAGTTATATGATAAGATTGATGGAGAAAACTGAGTAACTGATCACCAAATAATGGAAATATCAAAAAAACAAGAAAGGAAGCACATTTCGGCAAGCCAAATGTTATACAAGTATACCCTTGCAGCTATTGCAAAAATTAAAAATACTCGTTAAAACTTTTAAGATTCGACATTTATGCGTAAATGTTTTAAAATATTTAAGCTATGAGGATTTTCAGCTTAATTACTTTATCTTTCCTATGGCAGCTATCGTTTCCAGATTTGAATAAAATTAGAAGCGTAATTGTGAACTATCAAATTGTTCCTTAGTCAAAAATAAATTTTTTTATTTATTTTTTTATATTTTGATTGTTTTAATGAGAGACGGAGATGGCTAATTCGGCTCTTCTAATGATGCTGATCAAGAATATATATTCACTGCGTTGTAATACCCTCTGCAAGGGTATAAAAAGTTAAAGTATTTCTAGTGAAACAAGAACGGAAGCAAACTTCAGCAAGCCGAAGTTTATATACCCTTGCAGCTATTGCAAAAATTAAATATTATTGAAGACATTCATATTATGATTTACTTGCCCTTATGTCTAAAAGCATTGAAGCTATGATTGCAGCTCAATTATTTGAGTTTCTATGGAAGCTATATGATGTCAATTTCCGATTTTAATAAAATTAAAAGCGTAATTCTAAATTGTCCAATTATTGAATAAAAGAATTTGTAAAAAAAATTACAAAATAAAAAAGTTACATTTTTAAAATTTTTTTTTATATTTTTGTTGCTCTCATGGGAGCTTTATGGTATAGTCGTCCGATTTTGATGAAATTTAAGCCGTAATTCTGAAATAGTTAACCATTACTATGTTTCGAAGAACTAAAAAAAAAATTAAAAAACAGTAAAGTTATAATTTTATTCTAATTACTTTTCCGATTGTTCCTATGTGAGCTATATGATAAAGTCGTCTGATTTTGATGAAATTTAAACCGTAATTCTGAAATAGTTAACCATTACTATGTCTCGAAGAACTAAACAAAAAATTAAAAAACACCAAAGTTATAATTTTTTTTATTTTTTTTCCGATTGTTCCTATGGGAGCTATATGCTATAGTCGTCCTATCCGGCTCGATCCGACTTATATACTACCTGCAATAGAAAGACAACTTTTGGGAAAGTTTCATGCAGATAGCTTAAAAACTGAGAGACTAGTTTGCGTAGAAACGGACGGATAGACGGACGGACAGGCGTACGGACGGACGGACGGACGGACAAACGGACATGGCTAGATCGACTCTCCTAGTGATGCTTATCAAGTATATATATACTTCATAGGGTCGGAGATTTCTCCTTCACTGCGTTGAGAACTTCTGACTGAAATTAAATACCCCCTGCAAGGGTTTAAATATTTTACTATTTTTCAAAGAACTAAAACAAAAAATTTAAAAACAGCAAAGTTATAATATTTTTTTTTATTTATTTTTCCGATTGTTCCTATGGGAGCTATATGCCATAGTCGTCCGATTTTGATGAATTTTAAACCGTAATTCTGAAATTTTTAATCATCATATAAGTCGAAGAACTAAATCTAAAATTTAAAAACAGCAAAGTTATAATTTTTTTTTATTTATTTTTCCGATTTTTCTATGGGGGCTATACGCTATAGTCGTCCGATCCGGCTCGTTCCGACATATATACTACCTGCAATAGAAAGACAACATTTGGGAAAGTTTCATGTAGATAGCTTTAAAACTGAGAGTCTAGTTTGCGTAGAATCAAACGGACAGACGGACGGACAGACGGACATGGCTAGATCGACTCTCCTAGTGATGCTGATCAAGAATATATATATATCTTATAGGGTCGGAAACGTCTCCTTCACTGCGTTGCAAACTTCTGACTGAGACTTCGATGATCGAAATCGGTAAAAATAGAGTAAAACTATTTAAGGGAACTTTAACCTTTATAATAACCATCTAATTGACATTTTTTTTTAAATACACCATACTTGAATTTTTTGTGGTTTGAATGGGGGCGGTGGGAAGGCGTGGGCAAACCCTTTTTTCGAAATTCTAGTTTAGTCGTCTAAACATTTGTGCAAAATTTCAGAATTTTAGGTTTATTTTTAGAGTTTATACCAAAATACCAATTTTACTTGTGGTCCACAGTGCAGTGGGGCATTTAATCTGTTGTTATACTCGCCTGAGTTGAGTTTTCTTCGCGTAACCCTTGGTACTGGACGAGATGTGTTGAATTTCATTTTTTCAACTGATCTTTCTGGGGCTTTAGCGGCAGCGCAGGGAACATGCGCTCATCGAATGATCGTCGGATACCAAGTTCTGACCTTGCATTTTGGTGACAGCTATGCTAGCAGGCAAAGGCTTCAAGCTGTGGCCGGATCAGAACCTTAAGTTAGTGTAAGTTTTGTACTCCTTTGTGCTGCTCAGGCTGAAACGCAGCAACGGGTTTGACCTTCGTGACTGACGTTCCTGCACCTACTATCTTCTTCCCTTTTTCTATCTGCGATTTATTCATATGTGGCTAATATGGAGGACATGTAAGTAATTTGATTCCTCTTGTTGTGCAAAATTCTTTGAATTCCGCGCTTATGAACTGACGACCGCTGTCCGCTGTCAGCGTTTGGAGGAAACCTAGCCTTGAGAAAACTTCCTGCATCTCAGTTATTATAGCCTTTGATGTGATGCTCCTCGTTATTTTGAGCTGGAGCAGACACTTAAATACAGCTACGTGAGGTCTTTACGAATTTTTGATTGATAACAAATCTGGTATTGAATTTGAGACGATATAAAAAATGTTTCTCTCACTCTGCTAATCGAATGAGTTTGATCCGGTTTCCTGGGACAGTCTCGACAATGAGTCGGCGATATTTTCTTTTCCTGGTTATACACAACCCGGAAGCGATAGGATTGTAGGAATAAAAGCCACCTTTCAATGCGGGAACTACCGACGCCTTTTCCTTAAGTTGCTTAAAAGCTAACTTCCTTCGATTTAGCAATCTTATCAATGGCTCTGTAGTATCCGCCAAATCTGGTATAAACATTCCGACATACGTTACCAAAAATTTCAACTTTGTGGCTCGCCAAACACACTTCCCCTTGTTGAGTAAAACATTATTCTCCACAAAAACATCTTTTACTTTGGCCACCGCCATGTCGTGCTCATCAAAAATATTGCCAAAAATTATTACCTCGTTAATATATTTAAGGGCATTTGGGAACTGTGCCAAAATCTTCGGAGCTGAGTACAGAGTACCTGTACAGTCGACGTTGTGTGTTAAATGTTGTTATGACAAGCGTTCTTCAGGTCGAGCCGAGAGAAGTATCTTGCGTTCTTAAGTTTGGTCATCAATGAGTCGAACGTCGGAAGGGGATAATTTTCCCCTTGTATGGCCTTGTTTGCTTGTTTGACAGGAACCACCGTTGGATCTTTTGAAAGCCTTATTCGAACATTTTTCCATTTCGGGAACGTACTAATCTGCTCAACTCGATTTATATTTATACCTAGTCTTAAAACAGTGAGTTGTATCGCCGTATCACATCCTAGTAGTGATTGCCAGCTGATTTCTGTGACGTGAGGAGTAGCGATCACCTCCGGGTCGTTCCCTACGCTTATCGGAGCTTCATTATAACGGAACTGGTTCAATGATTTAGTGCGAATGTTGAAAATGCCTGGTCGTCGACCAGTTTTGCCAATCTGCTTGACTGCATAGATTGTGTTCAGAACCCGAGTCGACAACCATCTTCATCGTTCTGCCGCCGACTTTACATTGGATAATTTCAAAAGCAATCAGTGTTTACAAATTTTTCTTTGTCGTGCATAGCCTCACAATTAACTACCCTGATATGTGTGTCCGTACGCCGAGGGCGTTTCGACCAATGCCCGTCTACGTCTTGGTTGGCCGCTCTAGTTCTGGTCTTGTACTTTCGTGCGAAGTGTTCAATCTTGGAGCATTTCCTGGACGTGGCGTTTCTGGATGGGCAATCTGGGCTGTTCTCCCGGTGTGCTCTTATTCAGCATCGACGACAACCTTCCAGTATATCAGAGTTTCGCGACTTTTGATTTAAGCTTTCCGAATTGTGCTTTGTTGGCCAGCAGACCCCTCGTCTTGGTCTGTCTGTTACCTGTTCTTCGATTTGGCACATCTTAACAAATTCGGCTAAAGAGAATTTGTTCTCCAACAGCTTCCTATTTAAGTCCACCGGCGCCCAAACGTCTATGATTTTGTCTTTAAGACAGATTTCCTCAATTTCTTTCTTGGTTTCGCCGAAAGAGCATTTCGCCACTTGGCGACGCAAACGCATCATGAATTCGGTAAAGCCTTCACCTTCCCGAGGAACCATAGTTCGGAATAGATGCCTCTTGAAACCGAGTTTCGTTGTGGTGAGAAGTACTCATTTAGTTTCTCCACTAGGGGTTTAAAAATGTCGTTATTGGCTTCCTCGTCGTACGGCACAAATACACCAGGTAAATTAAACACCACTGACTGCAACTGTGGTCCACCCAGGTGCAGCAACTTATTTCGCTTAAACTGATGTTATCTCCTCTGACTCTATGTAGATGATAAAAGCCCGCAGCATATCTCTCACTCATTTCTGCGCAACGCTATTTCATTAAATTGAAAGAGAATTGGTTTTAGCTCTGACGTTTCGGTAGATTACTGAAGTACAAGAAAATTACAAGAACCAGTTATCTGTCATCCTGCTTTGATTTTTTTTTTTTAACTCCAATAATGACAACACTAACTCGTTGTTATTAACACTACTAATAGCAACACAAACTCGGTGTTAATTTTTTCACGAGCTCGTTGGTATTATAACACGCTGTCTTTATTAGATTTCTTTCATGTTCACAATACTCTTACACATGCAGAATTCAATCCGCTCTCTTTGCTTATTTGATTGACCTTCATCTCTTATTCCTTTTATTTTTCTAATTCATCAGCCACTATTTAATCCGCTCTTTTTGCTTATTTGCTTGACCTTCATCTCTTATTCCATTAATTTTTCAATTTCATCCGCCGGAATTAATTCGGCTCTCAATAAAAAGACGCTTCACACAGATATTCTTTCGTAGCGTGATCGAAATTTTTCGTCTCATTTTACTTTTCCATTTCATCACCTCGAATTTAATCTGCTCTCGATGAACGAAAGTTTTCATTCCCTTTTCTTTTTTTATATTTCATAAGTTAAATCGCCTTTCCTATGAACACTTATTCGTTTTGTGACTTGCCATATTTACACACGCATTCACACACGCTAATACATACCCCTGCACATCGCACGTTTCACACAAGTATGTTCTGCTACCACATTCATGCATTTGCATTTTCTTCTTTACCTGGATTCTTAGGCAGCCGTCGTTTACTTTTATTATAGCTAGTTAATTTTCTTTTTCTTTTCCGTCAGTTATTCCGTAAACGTGTTTTTAATCCTCGTCACCAATGTAACACTCCAGTAATACAACACGATTTGTAGGTTAATACGTTAAATTCAACTCCTGGACTGCATGCTTTCACTGCGACTCCCCTTGAACTCCTTATTTATGGATTCCGTTTTAAGCTACAATATTGATCAAGGTTTCCACAGGAACCATTCCGGAAATCCTAATAAAAAAAAAATCAGCTTTTCACCCAAAACTGTAGACTAAACAACTCACCCCAATTGTCACGTTCACACGTTCAAAGATAATCAAAGTTTGGCTCGCAGACACATAAAATCCTATTTCAATCCAAAGACATTTCAAAGTCGTAAAATCTAAGAGCGCACTGGTATCCAAGAGTCAAGACACTTGAATCCAAAAGTAATTAAAGTTTCACTCAAAAGAACTGAAAGTTTCTCAGAACAATTTCACAACTCACTCAAATCCCGAAAAGCTCGAGACCGAGGCTTGATCGTCAACAGAATCAGATCAGCAAGTTAAGTTCAGTTTGAGACCTCAATCTAATATGTCGGTGTTCTTCACTAAACAGTAAAAACTCTGTTACCATCAAGTTGAATAAAATAAAGTTATACTTTTTTATATAATCGGAGTTGCAAACTTATAATTATATATAATTAAATTTCGGAACCATAAGTTTAACATAAAAAAAAAACTTTATTTAATTTATGTTGTAATTTAGCTTGAGTATAATAGTTTTATTACAAAGATAATTGATACAGATTAAGCTTTACACATTCGTTGGCGATAGCGGTGGACAGAAGAAGGAAGAACAGTACGATCGTTAGAGAAGTTACATTAGACTTTGCTATCGATAGTTCGGTATGCGATACCGTGCCAATTGTATTTCCAATACTTCCTCAATTGGTAAGGCGTTGATCGACTAGACGCATACCCAAGGCTGTCTTGCAGGTATTGTGTTTTGAAGCGCTGAGTCCCTTTGTTAATATGTCTGCTGGCATCTCGGTCGTTGGAATGTAGTTTACTGAAATAGTTCCTTCTTCAACCAGCTCTCGGATGAAATGGTGACGGATGTCAACATGCTTGGTGCGTTTGTGGAACACGGGGTTGCGTGTAAGTTGGCCAGCTCCTTGATTGTCGTTGTAGATAATGGTCGTCTTCAGTTGGCCCAAAATTTCTTGTAGAAAGCTTCTGAGATGAACAGCTTCCTTTGAGGAGTCGGACAGAGCCATATACTCTGCTTCTGTGCTCGACAATGCAACCGTAAGTTGCTTCCGGCATTCCCAGGATATTGCTGCACCTGCAAACTTAAAATCAAAACCTGAAAAAGCTCTGCGATCGTCAATGTTGGCGGCCCAGTCAGCATCGGCGTAGCCTACAAGGTCTTTGCCACTTCGTTTGTAAACCAGGCAATAGTCCTGAGTACCTTTTAGGTAACGTAATACCCGTTTCGCAGCAATCCAATGTTGTTTTCCAAAGTTTGTATTGTATTGACTCAAGGCACTCACTGCAAATGCAATATCAGGACGTGTTGATACTGCCAACCACATAAGGGCTCCTATTAAACTCTGATACGGCACGCTGGAAACTTCTTCTTTCTCGTTTTCGGTTTTTGGACACATTTCAGTTGACAATTTTTCATTCGTGTTGATCGGTGTATTTACGGGCTTACAATTCTCCATATTGAACCGTTTGAGAATATCTGCAACATATTTTGGCTGACCCATGGTAAACTCTGTTTTGTCTTTGTTTTGTTTAAACTCGATGCCCAAGCAATACGCTAGTTTACCCAAATCTTTCATCTGGAACTTGCTGGATAATTCGCGCTTCAACTTTAAAAGCATTTGGGTGTTATTGGTCGCAATTATGAGGTCATCTACGTAAAGCGATACGATCAGGATTCCGTTTTGTTCGTTCTTCAGGTACACGCATTTGTCGGCGGCGAGTGGCTTAAGGTTCAGTTCTTTGAGCTTACTATCTAGCTTTTTGTACCACTGACGTCCACTTTGCTTTAGGCCATATAGAGCCTTTTTTAGCTTGCACACCTTTTTAGGTCCATACATTTCTTTCTCTTTAGCAGTCAAGATTTCTTGGAATTCAGGTGGAACGCTGATGTAAAGTTCTTCCTCAATTACTCCATTCAAATAGGCGCTGTTGAAGTCAAATTGGTGAAGATCCAGTCCGAGTTCTGCAGCTAGAGCTATTACAATTCGAATCGAGCTCATTCTGGACACTGGGGAGTAGGTCTCATCGTAGTCAATGCCTTCGCGTTGGGTGAATCCTTTAGCAACCAGGCGAGCTTTACGGCAATTTACCCTTCCGTCAGGTAAATATTTTGTTCGAAGCACCCATTTCGTTTCGATAACCCTTTGGTTTTCCTGGCGATCAACAACTTCCCAGGTATTGTTCATTTTTAATGACTTGTACTCGTTTATAAATGCCTCC
Organism: Drosophila gunungcola; assembly: GCF_025200985.1. Classification (NCBI taxonomy): domain Eukaryota; kingdom Metazoa; phylum Arthropoda; class Insecta; order Diptera; family Drosophilidae; genus Drosophila; species Drosophila gunungcola. The sequence continues at coordinate 197,730 of NW_026453249.1, forward strand.
TTCCATTCGATGGCGTTTGTACCTTTGAGTGCTGCGCTTGCAGTTAGTTCCTTTGGGTTCGTTGCAAGTGAGGTAGCTTCGTAGAAAACATCTTCCTGGTCGGACTCAAACTGCTGATTAGGTGTGTCGATCTGGTCTGCAAGTATTTGATTGTAAATTAATCTGGGTCTTCCTGGTTTACCTGTTAACTGCTTCCTTGGCCTTCCACGACCACGTTTTACTGGCTGTCTATCGTCTGGCTTATTTTCCTCTGACTCAGGATCTTCTGCTTGGATGCTTTCGTTGTCATCTTGGTCATTTTCTGGTTGATTTTCTGCTACCGGTTCAATGTTGACATCGATCTGAGGTTCAATGAACTCTTCGAACTTATACTCGTGCCCAAACAGATTTGTGAAAACGACGTCTCGGCTTTTGATTAACATTTGATTTTTCACATCGTACAGCCTATAAGCTTTGGCATCGGTGCAGTATCCAACGAATACGCATTTTTTGGATTTTGGGCTGAACTTGCTTTTCGATCGTTTGTCCAGTGTATATGCAATTTGACCAAATTTTTGCATATGCCTTACAATTGGGACGCGATTGTTCCACAGCTTAAAAGGCGTTTCTCCACATAGGCTCCTTGAAGGACATCTGTTTCTTATGTAATTTGCCGTCTTTACTGCTTCAGCCCAGTAGCTCGGAGGAAGTGCGGCCTGCAACATCAGGCAGCGAGCCATTTCAACAAGGGTCCTGTTCTTACGTTCGGCTGTACCATTTTGTTGAGGAGTATATTCTACGGAATACTCGTGCTTTATTCCCTGGGCTGCAAGATAACTTTTGAACTCATTATTAGTGTATTCTGTACCGTTATCTGACCTGATAGTTTTTATCTTCTTTCCAGTTCGCCGTTCGACATTCCTTAAATTTCTGGAACACCTCAGACTTTCTTTTGATCGTGTAGAGCTCGCACCATTTTGAGAAATCATCGATGAATGTCAAAAAGTAGCGGCTGCCGCCGTGGCTATTGGTACGCATGGGACCGCATACGTCGCTGTGGATTAGTTCTAGTACGTCTCCTGCTCTTGAATCTGATACTGGGAACGGCTTTTGGGACTGCTTCCCCTTGATACATACTTCGCAAATTGGAAGAGTCTCCTTGAGGTCGACTTTGGCTCCTTGTACTTTACCTTTTCTTATTAGTTCTTTTAGGTCCGGCTTATTAAGATGGCCGAAACGTTCATGCCATTCTTGGATGCTGTTTTGCTTACCTGCAGTGATCTGGCTGCATTCGAGTTTTTCTTCTAACTGGTATAAGTCCAATTTGCGAGGAACGGTGAACACTATTTCTCCTCCTGTAGCTCTAATTATTTCAGCTTTCTCCTTCTTGAAAATAATATTGAAGCCGTGATCACATATTTTCGAGACCGACAAGAGATTGGTCCTTAAGTCCGGCACATAGAGCGTGTTCTTCGGGCTGGCGGTGAACTTTTTGTTTGGCGAGAACTGCACGGATCCATATCCTTTTATGTCTGTAGCCTCATCATTTGCCAGTTTGAGTTTCGGGCCTTCTGCAGGCTCAAGATTTACGAACATATTTTGTTGTGAGCACATGTGTGACGTTGCTCCAGAGTCTAGACACCAGCTACTGCAATCACTGCTTGTATGATGAGCTGCGTTGACGTACATGCTATCATTCTGGTTCTTTATTGGCTTCGACCTGCACTCAGCTGCACGGTGACCGACTTTTCCGCAGTTGTAACATCTAAACTTAAACTTTTTATTAGTGCCTGATTCTTGCGGATTGCTGTTATTATACTTCTTGTGTGCCAATAATGCTCCGGGCGTCGACTCGCTTTGATTTCTGTTTCTCGACTCGTATTCGTCTAATAACTTTATTTTAAGTGCCTCCGTTGAGATTAAGTTTTCCTGCGTTTCAATCGCTATTCGAAACTGTTCATATTCCTCAGGGATACTGTACAGTAGCAAAATTGTTAACAGATCGTCAATATTCATGAGATCAACTTCGTTTATTTTGTCTACTAAATCGGAAAACATATCTATGTGGCTTCTCATGTCTCCGCCTGCATTCATTTTTAATAGGATCAGTGATTTCAACAGTGCGGCTTTACGGGCTGGTCCCGTTGACTGGTAAGTGCTATGCAGCTTCTTCCATACATCGTTTGAAGTTTCACAGTTTCTTGTATGCCTTAGTTCCGATGTTGACATGGCCAAAATGAGATCGGACTTAGCCTTTGCATCTTCGTTTATCCACTGCGTGAAATTTGTTTCGGGTTTTAAAAGAGTCCCGTTCACATATTTCCACGAGTCGTTCTTGACTAACAGGGCCTGCATTTGTATTTTCCATGTGTCGAAATTATCCTTGCCCAAGGGCTCTATGCGTATACTAGCAATACTCATTTTTCTTTATAATTTCCGTTTAGTTTTGCTACACAAGCAACTGGTTCACGAAGCAACACAAGCAACTGGTTCACGGAGCTACACAAGCAACTGGTTCACGGAGCTACACAAGCAACTGGTTCACGAAGCTACACAAGCAACGAATACTCTTCCTTTTTGGTTTTTGCTACACAAGCAACTAGTTCACGAAGCTACACAAGCAACGAACACTTTTCTTCTCTCTATCACCAATTTGACGCCTTCAGTCTCAATCCCAGAAGTCTCAAATTTTTGCACATGTGTATGTGTGCGTATGTGCGCGTTTGGCAATTTCACCACAAATTAAAATTTGCCATTTAATCTCACTCGTTGTTCAATATCTTCTGCTAACTATTTTCTGGCGCAGTGGAAGGGTGCTGCGGCTCATAACCTGTTGTAATTTAGCTTGAGTATAATAGTTTTATTACAGAGATAATTGATACAGATTAAGCTTTACACATTCGTTAGCGATAGCGGTGGACAGAAGAAGGAAGAACAGTACGATCGTTAGAGAAGTTACATTAGACTTTGCTATCGATAGTTCGGTATGCGATACCGTGCCAATTGTATTTCCAATAATTTATTTTAAACTGGTTACAATTAATTTTTATTTGGAATAACACTGACTGTATTAAAACAAGTCTCAAACTGAACCCGCTTCTTAACTTAAACCTCTTTGACGATCATACCTCGTTTTTGAGCTTTAGAGCTTTGTAAGAGTGGAGTTGGCGTTAATTGAGTTAGTTTTCTAATTGTCCTTTGGATTGTTAATTGATAATGCACCAGCCACTCAACCCGATGGTTTAGTCTAGAATCTTAGGGTTTCGCTCGCATGGTAATTTTCCATTGGGATCCGAAAGTGTGGGAACGAACTGATAACGTAACTTGATTCGTTCTGGATTTTTAGTCTAAGGCTTGGGTACATTTGCAATTAGATATCGGCTGATTCGTTCTGGATGTTTAGTATAAGGCTTGAGTACATTTGCAATTAGATATTGGCTGATTGGGGTATGTGTGTGAGCGTGTGGACATGTGCATAAGAGATATATGGGATTATGGATATGACACTCCCCCATTCTTTGAATTTGGCCTGTCCTCAGGTGGAAAGGGATATAACATTACATTTTCTTCTATGTTAACTGAGTTTGGTAGATCGTTTACAATTTCTGTACTTTTTTGTGTTTTTTCCTTTGATTTTACATATTTTACAATAAGTTTTCTTGGTTTGCTCTTAAATTTATATAATAAGTACAACAAATGCTTATAATAATGATTACAAAAGTTGTTAAAGTGATTATTTGGAATACATTATATTATTTTGTGTGTTCTAGTATTTTTCTATTATTTCTTTTGTTTGAATATAAGATAATGGTTCTAACTTTGTTACATTATTATTTACGTAAACGCTCTGTGTGTAATCTAACATTGTATTTGAAATTGTGAATTCTTCTAATTGTACTGAACAATTAAGGATTTTAACAAGGTTACTTCCAACTATAGAAATTTCTTAATTAATAAAATTTGTATTTAATAATGTTTTAGGGATATTCCAGGTCAATAAAATATTTGGTTTAACACAATTAATTTGGAAATTTGTATATGTTTTGGTATATTTGCATTCAGTATGTTCTTGTTTAATTATTCCATTTATAAATTCGTCGAATACAATTTTTTCTGTTTCTTTATTAAATACTTTATTGTCGTATAAGAAATATTTGTCGAATATATTTTCTATTAAAATTTTATTATCTTCATCGGGATAAGGAATAATTTCAAAAAGGGAGCTTTAACTATCTCTGAAGGAATGTGGGAAAGAATCAAAACTTCATTTGTGTCTGTTTTAAGCCAAGTGGAGGTTTTGATTTTCAACAATTTCTCAGGGTTCACGTTTTTTAAATTATCATGTTTTAATAATTTTGGATTGAATAAACCTAATCGTCAGCTGCATTCCTAATTCAATATCTTCTACATATTCTGTAAAGTGTTGTAAATTAAATATTAAAACGCTGACTTGTTTTTTCCCTTTCTCCGTCTGCCTTTAATTTATTGATTACATCAACTCCATTATTTATGACATCGATGACTATGTATAAATCGATGTTCTGAACACTAGTGTCTACTAAAGTATTAATTTTTTCTTCCATTTCATCTTTATCATCTTGGTCTAATGTTCCGAATAGGTATTTATAAACTGATCCTATAATATTTCATAAACCTCTCTTACTGCGTTTTGCTAAAGTAATTCCACTGATTTCTCTTTTAAGTTTTTCTACTAGATATCGGATTTGTATTATGTCACTAAATTCACTAGCTTCTTTCAAAAGACTTTTGAAGGTTTGTTCAGTTTTTGTTATGTTTACACTTAGATAATGATATTATAATTAATCGGGATATCTATTGATCCTGTTTTAAATACAAGATATCCGTTTTGGGGCTTAATAGGATTTATTTCGATGTTCTGACCGATTATAGTTGTTAATATTATGGAGAAAATCATTGTTTTCAATGAGTTGTTGTTGAGTCCGTTCATTCTCTTCTTTTTTCCTGGAATTATCATCATATTTACTTTTATTAATTTTCTTCTTCTTTTTGAATTTTGATTATAATGAATAATCTTTCTTCCCCTATTTGTTTCTTCAAAATGTTTTTCGTCTATTTTTCTTAAGGTTCCTGTCTTCTTAAATGGATTAGTAGTTTTGGACTTTACTAAAGGTGCTTGTCTATATTTTTATCTATTTCATAATCATGACGTTTTTCATTTAATTTTTCAATTCTATTTATTTTTTTTCTTGTGTGTCATAATCAGGAGTTCCTGCATACATAAATATGTTGGCTGGTATTTGGTTTGTAGTATTATGTTTTGTTTTATGATTATAAATGTACAAAATTAATTCAAATTTGGTATACTTATTTTCAATGTCTGGTTCGCTTCTTATAATTCTCAATTTCTCATTAACCATTTTATGAAATCTTTCCACGTCTCATATACCGTTTTTACTTGTTGTTATTTGAATCTGTACTCCTTCTGAATTTAACCAATTGTGTAAAGCTACACACATAAATGCTGAATCTTTATCTGCCTTGATTTCCTGTGGTTTTCCCATTTCGTTGAATACTTTCATGATAGCTCTTTTAGCTTCTAACCAATCCCTGCTTGTGACTTCTACTAAGGTAGCGAATTTTGAATATAAATCGATGCATGATAAAAATTGTTGTTTACCCACCATATAAAAATCCATTACAAATTTCTCTCTTATATTTTGTATTTCTGGAGTAAGTTCATATGTCAATTTAGTATTTCTATGTTCTGTTTTAGCAATGTGCAAGTTTCACATTCGTTTATTATATTCTGAATTAATTTTTGACAATCGGGGAAATATTATTTTTCTCTAAACCATTTTGTAGTTTTTTCGATACCTGGATGTAATAGTTCTTTATGACTTTTCAATATTTGTTCTTTAAAATCTGCATATGTCAGTATGTCTTCAAGTTTGGCCGTACATCTAACTAATTTCGTCAAATGATTTGCATTTATAATTTCCACATAAGCTTTTTGGAATGTAAGGAAGTCTAAATCGTTAAGGAAATAAATTGCACTGTTTTTTGTACATAAGTATTCTTTAATTATTTCTTTTGCTAAAGTTTCAGTCATTTCTTTATAAATAATTTGTATTTTTACTTCTGTTTTGCCCTCATCTCCTTTAATTAACTCGATTTGTCGGGAAAAATAATTAAATGGTCTCTCAGTTATGGAAATATAGTTCTGGTTATCTTCTTGAGCACTGTGGGCTGTTGCATTTGTGTTGCTGGATGCTTTCTTCTGGTAGATTTTCCTCAATATCATCTGTAAACATATTTTCTTCTATTTTGGTCCTAGATAATGCGTCCGCTCCATAATTTTCTTTTCCTGGTAAATATTTAATCTGGTAATCAAATTCGTTTAATTTTATTTTTCATCGTTGTAGTTTCATGTTTGGTTCTTTTATGTTATTTAGCCAAACTAAAGGTTTATGATCGCTTAATATTTCAAAAGGCCTACCGAATAAATATGATCTAAAATATTTGGTGGCCCATACGATTGCTAAAAGTTCTTTTGCAATAGTCGCGTAATTTATTTCATGTTCGATGAGGGTTCTGCTAGCATAACAGATTGGTTTATGATTTTGTGACAATACTGCTCCTATAGCCATGTTGCTTGCGTCCGTTGTTAGAGAAAATGTTTTATTAAAGTTGGGATAAATTAAAATTGGGTCTGAAGTAATTAAAATTTTCATTTTTTCGAATGCTTCTATGTAAGGTTTTTCTTTAGTATTAATTATGGCACCTTTCTTTAATTCATTGTCATTGGTTTGACGATATGTGCAAAGTCCGGTATGAATTTCGATAAAATCCACACAATCCTAGAAATGATTTAATTTCTTTTGGTGTTTTTGGTATTGGGAAATTTATTATGGCACTTATCTTTTTATACCCTTGCAGAAGGTATTATAATTTCAGTCAGAAGTTTGCAACGCAGTGAAGGAGACATCTCCGACCCTATAAAGTATATATATTCTTGATCAGCATCTCTAGGAGAGTCGATCTAGCCATGTCCGTCTGTCCGTCTGTCCGTCCGTTTCTACGCAAACTAGTCTCTCAGTTTTAAAGCTATCTGCATGAAACATTCCCAAAAGTTGTCTTTCTATTGCAGGTAGTATATAAGTCGGAAAGAGCCGGATCGGACGACTATAGCATATAGCTCCCATAGGAACAATCGGAAAAATAAATTTAAAAAAATTATAACTTTTCTATTTTTTAATTTTTATTTTTAGTTCTTTGAGATATAGTAATGGTTAATTATTTCAGAATTACGATTTAAATTTTATCAAAATCGGACGACTATAGCATATAGCTCCCATAGGAACAATCATAAAAATAAATAAATATCTGCATGAAACTTTCCCAAAAGTTGTCTTTCTATTGCAGGTAGTATATAAGTCGGAACGAGCCGGATCGGACGTCTATAGCATATAGCTCCCATAGGAACAATCATAAAAATAAATAAAAAAAATTATAAATTTGGTGTTTTTTAATTTTTTTTTTTAGTGCTTCAAGATATAGTAATGGTTAAATATTTCAGAATTACGGTTTTAATTTCATCAAAATCGGACGACTATAGCATTTAGCTCCCATAGGAACAATCGTATAGCTGCCATAGAAACTATCGAATAATTAAGCTGAAAGTCATCATAGCTTCAATGTTTTTAAACATACACGCAAGTAAATCATAATTTTAACGTTTTCAAGAGTATTTAGTTTTTGAAATAGCTGCAAGGGTGTATGAACTTCGGTACGCCGAAGTTTGCTTCCTTTCTTGTTTGGATTCGGTTCCATACCTGTAGTAGTTACTACGTGGCCTAAAAATTCGGTTTCTTTTTTCATAAATTCGCATTTGTCTAGTTGTAATTTTAAATTTGCATCGCGTAATTTTTTAAATACATTTTTCAATGATAAAATATGTTCTTCCAATGAAATTGAGAATATTATTATATCATCTAAATAACAATCTTTATAGATTAAATCTTCTAATAAGTTGTTCATACATCTTTGAAAGGTGGCGGGGGCGTTCTTGAGACCAAATGGCATTCGTGTATATTCGTAATGACCGTGTTTTGTTGAGAATGCTGTTTTAGCTATTGACTCTTGTTCCATTTGGATTTGATGAAATCCTTTGGCTAAATCGATGGTAGTGAAATATTGGCATCTTCCTAATTTGTCCAATATATCATCCATTCTGGGTATCGGGAAATTGTCATTGATAGTGATCTCATTTAAATTTCTGTAATCTACTACTAATCTATACTTTATCTTCCCTGATGCATCGCTCTTTTTTGGAAATATCCAAAAGGGTGAGCAATAGGGAGATTTTGATTTACGAATTATTCCCTGTTCAATCATTTCATTTATTTGCTATTTACTTCTTCATCAAAGGTTTGAGGATATTTGTATGGTTTCCTATATACTGGGTCTTCATGTTTGGTTTGTATTGAATGTTTAATGGTACTTGTAAAAGTCAAATTTTCACTTTCTTTGCACTGTAAGTCATTATATTCAAACAAAATTTTCTTCAAAATTTCTCTTTCTTCCTCGTTCAAATGTTCTAATCTGTATTCATTGCATTCTTTTAATTCATTATTAATGGCAAAATTAAATTTTGATAAGGGCGGAATCAGGCATTCTAATGCGGTCCTATCCTCTTCAATCTCTTTATTTTCTGGTGGTGGAATAAGGCATTTTACTGCGGTCTTGTGTTTTTCCATATTATTTTCACCATATTTTATGTAAAGTAATGTGTATCCTAACCTCACTGTTTCTTCTTCATAGTTTATTTTCGCTTTACTTTCTTTCAAATAATCTCTACCTATTAAAATATCATAATTATCAGAAAATTTATGTAAATAGAATTTGGTTAGCTGGGCAGATTTTATACAATTCAATTGATCCATTTTTTGTGTATACTTTTAATTTTTCTTCTTGTTCTTCGTTACCTGCAAAATTCTTCGTCATTAAAGTGATAGATGACCCTGTATCTATCATAGCTCTAAGAAGTTTTCCTTTAATCATTACTCTGACATATGGGCAACACTTTCTGTTTCCGAGGCAGTTTGCTGAAAATTTACGTCCATTCTATTCTGTGCACTGTCATTCTCTCGTTGTCTCTAACAGGTGTATTTGAAGAATTATTGGACGTTGATGCCTGGAAATTTAAGGGGTTTTGTTGTTGATTCTTGGATGGCTATAAGAATGGGAATTATTTTTCCGATAATAATAATTTTGCTGTGTATTTCCCGAATTCCTTCGATTATCATTGCGCCTGGGTTTATAATTATCAAAAGGATCTGCATCCCAATGACCAGACCATTGCTGCTTCTTTTAAATTTGCAAGTGTTGTTATATCTTTTTTGGATAAGGAATTATACAATCTATCGGGAAGTTTCCTTTCAATACAATCCCTAATTGTTTTCTTTAAAGAACTTGTATAAATTAACTTATCTGTTGGATCTGATTCTAATTCTAACTTATTATGTACATTTGATGATCTGGTTTTTAGTTCATTTACGAACTTACTGATGCTTCCTTGATAAGGGGTGTCGCGAACGTGCTGTATGATGTCTTTGTATGGCCTGTGATCCTTGAAAGCTTTGATTAGGCCATTTTTGCTGTTCCCCATGTATTGGTTTTTTCCTCTTCGATGACTGCTTGCGCGGAATCGATGATGGTCCTTTCAATAGCTCCATAGATGATGTGGATTTGCCGAACATCCTGAGTAGGGTAAAGTTGCAATAGATACTCTACTCTGGCAATGTAGCGACT